>NW_021637240.1:0-82518 GCF_004799145.2 Neltuma alba
ATCGTCATAAGAATTACTTGGAGACAGAATGGATATATTGGGACAAAATAAATTGAAGTCTTATACTTAAGACTAATTGAATATTCAACTAGCTCTTATATTATAAGCCGAAGGTAGGTAGTATATTCATATAAACCTGTTCATATTGACTAGTGAGTGTTAGGTAGAATAATCTTCAGGAACGGCCGGTAGTTAATGAAGATATTATCTGCCTATCTGCAATCATATCAAGAAGTGTTGAAGCAAAAGCTAACATGTAATATTCAATGTAGATAAGATTACCATTTGAGTACACATAATTCAAAGGCACTGATTTATCTTACACCATAGGCCAAGTGCCCATCATTGCATACAAACATTGCTAACTGAAAGTTGACGTTTCATTGTAATCAAATCTTGAGTAATGGAATGAAGAAGAAGAAGAACAATTTATTTACTTTCCGTTGCTAATTGTATGATCATGCGTGTGAAGCAAATCACCTTCCTGATAAAATGGAAGTAGAGAGAACAGCATTTGATGAAGACGAACTGTGAGTGACAGAAGTGTCTCTTTGGGGCCAAGAAGTAGGATCAACATAGACAGGCATAGTTGGCTGGTTGTGCTCCATTAAGCTCTTTCTTTTGAGCATTCTAACAACTTCAGACATTCTTGGCCTTGCTGCAGGAGATGCTTGCGTGCAAAGTAGCCCAATTTCTATTATTTTCTTTACTTCTTCCGCATCATACTCGTTTGGGTCTAAGGTTTTGTCCACAAATGCTATATGCATTCCTCTCTCATAAAGTTTCCAAGCCTGGGATCAAAGTGATCATATATATAATGAAAAAAACGGGTTAATTGTCTGAACACTAAATCCAGCACTTGAAATTTGTTCAATGAAATGCAATCCATTGTCATGTTTTTACTACTAGGAATTTACTTACTCTTTGGAGGAGGTATTCACTTTCATCATCAACCTTCAATGCACTACTTTTTTGTCCACTTATGATTTCTAGGATTACAACACCATAGCTATAAGTATCAACCTTTTCTGATAATTGTCCATGCATTGCATACTCAGGTGCCACATATCCCCTAAAAAAACATATCACTGATTGCATAATGAAAAGTATGTAAAGGTGTGATAGCAATGTTCCATTCTATCATCAACGCATGATTTCTTCTAATAATAATAAAAGTAAATAAATAGGATATTTGTATGTGCATTCACTTACATTGTTCCAACAAAATTTGTATTAAGATGAGATTGGTCTCTTGGAAGAAGCCTTGCTAGTCCAAAATCAGCAATTTTAGGTTGAAAATCATCATCCAATAGGATGTTGCTAGCTTTTATATCTCTATGTATAACACAAACATGGAATTCCTCATGTAAATATGCCAAACCTCTTGCAGTGCCAAAAATTATCGCATAACGTTGCATCCAACTCAGAGAGCCTTTATTCTCACCTATTTTCATCACTTCACAGTGTAAGAAATAAGGATAAAGGAAGAATAGAAGAATTAAAGCTGATTCTCAAAACAATATAAGATATTCATTTAACAGATTGATTTTGTCTGTACCAAATAAGAATTGGCCAACATTGTTGTTTTTCATGTACTCGTAAACAAGAAGTCTCTCTTGGCCTTTATTGCAACATCCCAAAAGTCGAACAATATTTCGATGATGAATATTACTTATCAACTTCATTCACTTCACTCTCAAAATCTTTCTCCATCTGTTCGGATTGGCTTAAATCCAATTTCTTGATAGCAACTACCTTTCCATTTTTCAAAGTACCCTGTTCAACAAAGACATTATACTTAAGACTAAAGAACATGCTTATAGTTCACCAAAGAAAAAAAGGAAACATGCTTATAGAAAGTTTTATTTATCTTCATTCAGAATGTGCAGATGTTTAACAATAAATTAATTTTGAAATGAACTATAACCTTTTAGTGAAAGATCAACCTTTGCTTTTTTTTTTTTTTTTTAATGAGCCCGATTCATATATAAGAGGACAAAAATATTAAAGAACTAATGAAATCTTGGCAGAGTGTGACAAACAATAGCACGCCTATGTGTGTTCACCCGGGAAAAAAAAAAAAAAGAACAACCTCAATGCAACAAGCCCAACAAGTGTCTCCCGATAAATGACATCAACTGTAATAATTAAAAAAAAAGTTTTATGAGGTCTACCTTGTACAAATCACCAAAGGCTTGTTCTCCTAGTTTATATTTTTCACTGAAATTTTTTGTCGCTGACTTTAGATCTTTATACCTATAGTTAACAGGGCCTTTTAACTCAGTTGCTCCCAAATATCACCTGCAAGGAAAATAAAATTAAAGTAAAAAAATCTCGCGCAGCCAATAACAAATCATATGCAAAGCAATTAATGCAAGGATAATCACATTAAATAATTTCAAATTAAATAATAAAGACCATTTTCGGTTATCTTACCTTTAGGAACCATCTTCGATGACTTTGATCGCATATACAAAGCAAATAATGCTAGTATAATCAAAATAAAACATGTTCCTCCAACGACTCCACCAATAATAACGGCCTTCTTCTTGCTTGAATCTCCTACAAATCACAAGAAAAATGTTGACCCACTAAGTTTTCACCGAAAGCCAATGCAAAATATATATCGAGGCCATTTCAAGTTTACTGTAATAATCCACCTTGTTTCAAGAAGTGATTGATGTTAGTGGTTTGATTGTCAGCAAAGAAGGAAGTGGTGGAATATCTCATGAAGCAGCCGAAATCAAAAGTCTTAGCATTTGAGTTTGGGAGACAAATCTGAAAATTTCTCAAGGCAATGTTCAAGCAATTGTCGCAACCGCTTTGTGTGAGAGTCTCAACACATTGAGCAAAGGCATAAATGTTTGAGCCGTTGCTGTTAGGTACTGTCGTTTTGGTGGCTGCAAAGTAACCTGGGATTCTTGGGGTGGCTATTTCCAGATTCCTCAGAACTTGTTGCACAGTTGAAGCAAGTTCAGTTGAGTTTCTTGTTTCATTCCCGCAATTAATGTTGTTGCCCGCGTCTGTTGACTGGTCAAAGAAGCTACTGCTCTCGTACCTGCGTAAGATGCATGAAAAATCAGGTTTCTAATTAATTTTAGGCAAGGTACTGGAAACTTATTAGTTCAAGAGAGTCGATGGTGTAACCGTAATTAAATTGGAATCAACCCAATTATTAAAATAACATGTACAATTAAAATATAGATAATATGTATAACTCTGTAAATGAGTAATATTTAAATAGACAAGGCATTAACTCTGAAGAGTGGGGTTTCAAGCTTAGCAAAGAAAAAATATGTATAAAAATCAATCCGTCCACCTATTCAAAACTCTTGACCAGATCAGACTAATTCACTGGTCCAACCGGCCAACCCAAGTTATGTTTTAATACCATAATTTTAGGTAATTTGGATTCTGAAAAGGTACAATCCTGCTTGCAATCATTAAAGACTTCATCATAACTAGTCATCCAAAATACGCGTGTTGTGCGTGTCACCCATGTATGTGCTCAACTGATATCCTGAATAACTAATTATGCAATTCAAATTCCAGGTACTATTTGACTCGAGCTGCTCTTCTGCATTTCTTTACCTACTCGTAAAACCCAAACATAAAAAATTCTTAAAGGGATATCAGTCTCTTCTCAACCCAATCACTGTTGAGAGCATTCAAAGTGGGTCATATTTGTCATTTCTCTGATTGGATAGACTTTTTGTGGAGACGAAGGAAGCAAAATAATGTAGTAACTCAACTTCTTGATATAATAGCTAGATACTCCTTCTCTGGTTTAAAATATAAGCTAAACTTTTTTAAAAAGATTTTTTATTATAAAATAACATTCATTTTTATTCAAACATTTAATGAGTTTTTTTCCAATTTTACCCTCATATATTATTTTTCCTCTTTAATTCATTTATTACATCTTTCACTTATTCTCTTCATTGATAAGGGCATACCACTCTGTTCCTTATTATAAATCACTTGTACCCCAAAAGTTTGTTTTAAAATATAAGTCACTTATAGTATAATTAATGATTTTTTCAATTTTATCCCTATTAATTTAATAAAAAATTAATTATTTCTCTTTCCATTTCTCTCTTAACTTTTCATTTCCTATGCAATCCATCCCCTTCTCTCTCAACTTTTAATATTCTTATTAAAAAAACTGGTTAATTTAATATATTTATTGGTTTGTAGTTTTAGAATACAAGTGACTTAAAAAAGGAACAGAGTGGTATTAGGAAAAACAAATATATCTTACCCATTATTTTAAATTGATTTTAATTAGTTTCTTGATAAACATAATAGATAAAGTTTAACTTATATTTTGAATTGGAAGAAGTATTAATTTAAGTAAATTAAGAGAATTTTTTAAGTTAATTATTTATAATAATAAGGTATTGTATAATAATATGTATTAGTTATAACTATTATTTTTATCCTGTCTTGAACAAATAGTGGCAAACTATACAGTCAGATTCAGCGATTTAAGAAAAGTCAAAGTTGGCGCCGTACCTGATGAAGCAGCCGTCGTATGTGATGTGGGCACCATTGGAGGCGGCGGAGCAGTTGTGTCGAATCTTATCGGCGGCGAAGTCAAAGCAAGAGAGACAGTCGGCGATGGAGAGGTAGTTTCTGCACTGGAAAAGGCCATAAGTGGGGTTGTTACCCTCCACTACTTGCTCCGTGGCGAAGTGTTTGCTCTGGTTGCTGATCTGCCTTCTCATGCTTCGAAAGGTTGCGTTTAGGTTGTCTTGGAAGATGGACACGTCGCTGACGTTGATTTGGCTGCACCCTATCGTCACCAGAGTCGTCTGAGGGTCTGAAACGACGCCGTCCAGAGTCCACCATGACCAGACTGTGAAGCTCAACAAGAAGAAGAAGAAGAAGAAGGGTTTTTGTCGCAGGTGAGGCAGCATGATGTGTTTCTTACTTTCAGAGAGCGAGAGAGATGAAGGAAGGAATCTAGCTGTCTTCGGTAAGCATGGTGTTTGAAGAACACTGCAACTGAATGTTTTACATGAGGTTTTGAATATATCTCGCGTTGGTGAGGGGTGACTGATAACTCATTATTTTAAATATCTTTAAAAAATATTTTGAATGATTTCTAGAGAGTTATTAATACATTTTAAAAGATTTTTGAGAATTAATTAAACGATTTGATTTTGAGCATGATTTGGATATCATCTTATAAGTTTCTTAGTTTTTTAAAATAAAATAAAAGTAGTTAAGATAATTTTAAGAGTTAAAATTTTATTATTTTATTTTTGTTTCCTTCTACTTCAATTTCTGTTAGTTTATTTATTTCTTTTTATCTTATTTGCTTTGCTTTAAAGTTGTCTTTTATTTTTTTTATTTTTTTGCTCCTCTACAGGGCGGGACGCGCCGTTCGGGTGATGGCAAACAGAAAGGAGGACATTTGAAAAGAGGGGAACGCAGCGTTTGGATGAAGGGAGCTGAGGGCTTTGCGAGGAGAAGGGAATCAGGAATTGACAGAGGGATTCATCATTGTCTAAGCGATATTCGGCTAGGTCTTGAAGAAAAAAGGCGGGCGAACTGGTTCGAAAGGAGGGGAAGATTTCATCATCGTCTTGGACAGAGGGATCTTGGTCTCTGCTTTTAGGGAGCTGCGGAGCTGGTTCTGGTTCGACAAAGAGAGGGAGGCGCCGAACTGGTTGTGGTGAAGGAGGAAGGAAGGCCGCCGAACTGATTGGCGTCTTCTTTGCTGCACCCAGACAATAAATTTTAGGCGAAAAAATTGAACTCATCGGCAAGCCAAATGCAGGTTCCAGGATACTTTGTCTAGATTTGAAGTTGGAATATCAATAGTGTATATTTTATGCTAATGAAATTAACAATTAGGGTTAAAAAATTGAAAAACAAAACACTTTATAAAATTAAAGAATTAATTGAAATCTTATATAAAATTATAAGGCCAAATATGCAATTTTATCTTTGTTTTGTTCTTGTTTTCTTTTAAGTTTTTGCATCTCTATGATGCAACATTTATTATAAAACATTTATTAAGTTACGGTGAGATGATGGACGAAAGATGGAAAAGTAAAGTCAGAAAATGTTCAATTTAATAAAATCTCTTCCGTGATTTAGAGTTGGATCTAAACATTTCGTTTTATTCTCTCTTTCTATACAATCACACTTCACCTCCTTTTTGAGATATGATTAATTAATTAATCATCTAAATACATACAGGGAGCTTTTTACTCAGGATTTAATTAAAATAGTTTATAAGTAATTTTTTAAATATGATTTATAAAATATGAGATAAATATATTATAAGAGTTTTGTTTTTATTTACACGAAATATGTTTGTAAATCATTTTCAATGTCATAACAAACAGACCCTTAATATACCTTATAGGCCTATATGTCAGAGTGATGATTATTAACGATTCAAAAGTCATGTGCTGAGCTGATTAAAATCTGCATCGTCATGATCACCATGTACTGGCATGAAAGCGACTCCCCAATGTATCACGAAAGGACTAATTATTAATGGCTGACTGTTAACTCGAACCTCACAAGACGCTCCAAGAACCCCCACTTACGTCTTCATCACGTCACCATCATCTTACATCCTAGCTGGCCACCTAAAAGGACACAATGGCGATTTCGCTTTGTCATCCCAAGAAAAAAAAAAAAGTAATTCTTTGCAATCACCACTGAAATCCATTGATTCAAGACAAGTCAAAAGTTCGTTGACCTCTTATGATCAAGGACTCGCTCTTTATAATAAGACTAATTAATAAAAGTGAGATTTTCTCTAAAACTAGTATGGGAAAACAGTCAGTTGCTATAAGCAAATAATCTAGTATCTTTCGGTCTAAAATATAAAACCATTTTTACAATATAATTACATTATAAAAAGAGTTTTATATTTATGAGAGGAGGATTATCTAAAAGCAGCAATTATTATAGTGAAAGTAATACAAGTGCTGATTTCCAGCACGGAACCTTTCCATTGCGTAAGCGTAATCTCTCCATTTAGCCTCCATTTAGATAAAACAGTGTCGTTTCTCCATTTAAATAAAACGCTACGTTCAACAACTAGGCACTTAAGCGGCAAGGAAACACCAATGATTTTAGCACATGTTCTGCGCAGGGGAAAAGCACAAATAATATTTATACAGAACATAATAAATAGCAAGGCGAAAATTGTCTTCATGTTCTGTGTAATAAATTCAAAGACACGACAAAAATTTTAGCACATAATTATTCCCTTAGATGGTCAGGAGTAGTTCTGCTGCCCACTATTTAGCAGTTTTTGTATCAGCAATATAGTGAGCACTAAAAGATGCAGCCTCCCGTGGCAATAAGATTCCCTCTTTGATCACCATTCACCAACCAAAGGTAAGAAACATCGAAGACAGTTCAATTTGTTAAACACCCAACCACTTTGAAAATAAAAATCTTATTTAGAATACCGTAGATAAAGCAACGGAGATAGAGGGGCGTAATTTGTGAAGGAAAAGGGGGGCATTAAAGCATTTTAAAGGGTAAGAAATAAAATAAGTGGGTGAGGAAGAATGGAATGTTACCTTTCTCTCTTCTCCCTATGACGAGCCAGATCTGGGCGATGGTGGTTGAAGGTGAATAGGACCATGGGTGGTGAAGACTTAGAAGAGCATTATGGATGAAGAGAATCACAGAAGAGCACAACGGATGAAGAGACGGTGGGCAATCAGGAATTATCACTAACAATAGTGAGATGTGTGAAAGAAGAGAAGTCGGTCATGGAAGAACAAAAAACTCACGAGACCGAAACGATAAACACTCAGTTGAGTTGGAAAAAGCTGTAATTTTTCAAAAGGATAATAAAACGACACCGTTTTATTTAAATGGAGGCTAAATGGAGAGGCTGCCCAATGGAGAGATTCCGTGCCGGCTGATTTCCTGGCCACTCATGCATATATATAGATATTATCGCTACCTCTTGGTTGCCCATTTATTATCCAACTTATTTCCCGAAGACTCTTTGTCCTATTTTGCATGTTGATGTTTTGAGTGTGACTCTATCCCCTCAAGTGGGACTCTTGTTTTGCTTCTTTTCTATTATTTGGTCTGTGA
This sequence comes from Neltuma alba, assembly GCF_004799145.2. Classification (NCBI taxonomy): domain Eukaryota; kingdom Viridiplantae; phylum Streptophyta; class Magnoliopsida; order Fabales; family Fabaceae; genus Neltuma; species Neltuma alba. The sequence continues at coordinate 8,086 of NW_021637240.1, forward strand.
ATCATTAATTGATTCTTTTAATAGAAATAAAATAATAATATTCACATTTCACCCAAAAAATAATAACTTTCACCATTGCCGTTTACTTTGAAGGCACCGTTTGCCCCTATTGTGAAATTGGCACGAGGATGCTACCTATAGATGTTTAATTATTGACCCTTGCTAATTGCTCCCGGCCTCAGAGAGATATCCACCTTGCGTCTACTCCCGGGTTTTTATCGAGTTTTTCCTGTTTGTACCGGGTTGTTTGGAGAACAATTCATCTGCTAAACCAAAGGCCCGTTTACTAGTTTTCAATTTGAATCAGTCGATCCGGTCTGATTTTTTGAATCTTAAAATTATGTCTAGTTAACTCATTTTTCATAGTTGTTAGCTGCCTTGTATTAGTTCTCTGCCTTAATTTTGCAAGCTATATTAATTAATCTGATTTCCTCTTCTATTTTTTAAAATCTGTTTCAAGTGCATACTAAATTAAACCCACCCAACCCCCAAAAACATACATATAATGAGAGGAAAAGAAGGAGAAAGGAGCGTCAATTATGTTGAAACAACTAGTAAGAGAGTTGTTTTAGTTTAATTAGAGGTAAAGCTTCTGCTCGAAAAGGTTACTTGGCTCAATAAAACCCAAAAAGCTGTTTTTGGCAGTGGGGATGCATGCTTAGTGCTTGTTGGAATGATGATTAGGATTCCCAAATATATTTATTGGACAAAATTTCTCTAGTACATTTAGTTTTATACTCACAGAAAAATATTTTTTTTATAAATTGAGACAAACTTCTCAACATATTTACTTTATATATTGTAAAAAATACTTTCAAAACTATAATTTTGTTCCTACCCAAACGATCCCAAAATAGATTTTTAATAAAATTAAATAAGGAGATATCTATTTCAGATTCACTTTGAAAAGGTGGTGATCATCAGGGAGAAGTGGAAGAAGACAAAAGACTTATACAATCCTCAAAAACAACTTTTTAATTATAATTTTTGAAATACAAAATAAATAGGAAAGAGAAATTTTATCTCAACTTAAATTTATAAGTGCTTATACTAAATAGCGCTGAGTAAGTTCCACTGTAAGCGAAAGCTGAGATAGAATGGATGAAAAATTTTAATGATTTCAATGTAAAAAAATTCATAAAAATAAATTTAAATTAATACCTTTTATATTATAATATGTACTATAAAATTTCACTATTAATACCTTTTAAATTTAAAATATTATAATATTTAGGAAGAGTATTTTTTTCTTACATATTTTCACTATTAACATTTTACAATTCTATTTTTAAAAATTGTCGTGCTATGAGGTTTTGTGACTCTTTGAATTATTGCTTCTGTCAATGAATTCATCTCCCAATCGAGGAGGATCGATACATGTTTCGATGCCATATTGAACTAATCGTTCGACTGACTACGTTTGGAATATCCATTAGGCCAAAGAAATTTCCTACCCTGTGCCAGAACGTGTGATGTTTTGATTTTTCTATAATTCGTTACGATCTTCTTTTTCTCCTTTGCGGATTGGTTCTTATCAGTACTCGGTGTCCGCGATTTCAACTGTGATTTCTTTGATTAAGTTCAGGTAACAATGATGTAGCACAATGTTACATACATGCTGTAGTTGTTAATGTTACCTGATCAATAGTAGATCCTGATATTAAATTATTTGCAGCTCAAGACCAGACTTTGATAGTTTTTGGCGTCACTAAATGATATGAAGCTGTGAGACTTTGCTCAAGAATTTATGAACTTTTACTTCATTAGTGGTTTTCCTAGCTAGTTCCACCAATACCAATGCCAGCATATATTTTCTGAACCGTTATGTTGTGCAGCCGGACAAGATCGCTGCTGTAGAGACGCTGGACAGGAATTGTATTCATCTACTCACTTCACTTGAGGTCAGAGACGGAGTTGCGCACTTTCATTCCCGCATTGGCTGGGATTGAGGTTGGAGTTGGCTAGGCTTTGCAAAGGTTTAAGACCAGTAGGCTGCAATATGGCGTGGATGCCGCGAATCTTTGGGACAAATTTGACATCAACACTAGGTCCTTCTGCACCTTATTCCTCTAGATTCTTCTCCAAATCAGCTCCGTACATCAGTAATGCCTCCTTCCTTTCTCTACCATTTCTCCATGCTTCATTTTCATTCACTATTTGATATGCCCAAAGCAAAAATATCGGACAATTTTGGTAATTGTAAAAGAGGCCCTGTCAATGTGTAGATTTTAGCTTCGTAATAGCTGGTCTATTCAAAATCTGATCCCCCCCCCCCCTCCTGAATCTCTTGCACCTCTTAGTGCTGCCATTCGTTGGGATAAATGGGAATGAGGGTTTAATTGTTTTCTCGTTGTTGAGTTTGTATAACTTGGAGAAATAACCTGCTTTAAGCCTTACCCAGGATTAGCTATTCTAGAATTAAATAAGTGACCATGCTTCTTCAGTCTTAAAGTGTCCTCACATGTGGATAAGTCTTCTTGTTATTAAGTGGCAGACCTATGGATACGATAAAGTCTTGTTTTGACGCTTGCTACTGCAGCAAAGGTTGGAATCCCCGAGTTTGTAAATGGAATAGGGAATGGAGTTGAATCCCATGTTGCTAAGCTTGAAACAGAAATTGGTGACTTCCAGAAGCTTCTCGTCTGTCGTACCCTCAAGCTCAAGAAGCTGGGCTTTCCTTGCAAACATGTAATCCCAATCACATCTCTGCTTGCTTTCTCTCCATGCAGATACAAGAACATATTATCATTTGTAAAAGCACCTATGCATATGCCTTAATATTCATGCATATATGTCATGTCAATGACCAATATCTTGTGTCTTCAAGATATTTCTTAAATTTTTAAATTCTTGGTAATTTCTCTTAACACGTTTGTTGCTGAACTTTCATTATTGTCTCTATTTTTTTGTACAAATTTATGGATTTATCATACACTTTGTTTCTGTTCGTTAAATCCTTCTTTTCTTTGGCTGGTGTCATTATTCAAATTTTAATATTTTTGTTTTCCCACCAAATGCCACTTTATGAACCAGATCTGTTATGCTCAGGTCCTTTTTATTTGGAATTTGTCTTAGAATCTGTTAGCTTCGTGTTTTTACCTTTTTATTTTTTGGCTCAGAATGGATGCTTACCCAATTTTCGCCAGAAAGTATGCCAATAGTGCAGCATTATTTCCTGGCATCTTGCTGGTATAATTTGACAGTATGATTATGTCCTATAGCTATGCTTCATGTACAGAACTTTATTGGATTCTAGAAGAATAAGCAGCTGGAATCTGAATTCACCTTTATTGAAATGGATGATAGATGTCAACCGTCTTATTTTGTTCCGCTGCTAAAAATAATTGTAAATCTCACTAGTGCGTGTGTTATATTGCGTTCTGATGTTGCACGTCGTCTTCTTACAGCTGATTGGAAGCAGGTTCCTGATGGCTCCCTTGTATGAAAGTTGAACTGACTTGAGTTTTCAAGCAATTGTTTGTGGCTAGCGCTTAGTAATAGCAGATCTTTGTGGTTATATGGGTAAAAGGTGCTTCCTTAACGTACTACATAGCATTCCACCCCTTGATTGACTCTGTTGCTGATAGAATACCACGACTTATATACAGTAGAAAGAAGAGAAAATGTGGAGGGTATAGGGATGGTTATGCTATGAAGAGTAACTTCCCTGCCATGCTGTCATATGTTGTCTAATGTGTTGTCAATGATCTGAGCGAGTTTATTATGCGTCGTCAATTTCTATGAGGATGTGGTGTCAATTTCCTAGGGGTTAGTATGCTCAGTTATTTTGATTTCATTGTAATATATACGTACTGGACTGATTATTAGGGAATCTATGTGAGCTATTATTCAGCCCTTTTATGGGAGATTAGATTTTCTTGGTGGCTTTTTTCTATTAGATTATTCGGACCTAGCTGAAGAACGATAACTCACTGGCTTGTTAAAAAGGCTGCAGGGGTATGACCATTTTATCTTTGGCAGAAATAAAGGTTTTGTGATGTTTCCACTATCTTGTTTCAAGACTCCTTTAATTGATATTCGTTTTGGACCATAAGACATTAAAATGCGTGGGGCCTACATGCGAACTCTTTGTAACCTATAGTTTTTGCTTTGCAGAGGAAGTTAATATTGAAATATGCACACAAGTACAGGCTGGGATTATGGAGGCCTCGAGCTGAACTAATCAAATCGTGATCGGTTTCTTAATAGCTTTTCTTTATCACACCTGAAGTTCTAGATGCGCCAATATGTGAATGCTGGATTTCGCATGGAAAGAACAAGTCTATTGCTTCTGATAATACCCAACTTCATCCCATTCAGAACATCTGGATAATTTTTGGTATTTCACCATTGAAACACAAGAGACTTGTCCTAATTGACCGTCGGTGTGGCTGGTCATTCTGGTACATTTACTGCATTTTTCTAATCGTATGACTTGTTTTTGGTAAGTATGAGACTGATGAATTGAAAGATTCAGCAATGCTTCATTTATTCGATGATAGCTATTGTAAAACTCAACGATGCTCTTTATTTGCTCTTTTTTTTTTTTTTTTTTTGGTGTCAAGCACATGTATCTTCTTATTCTACTAAGTCTATTTGAAACACTATCAATCCTTAAAATGTGAGCACTTTTAAACTTTGGTTTGTTACGTCATGAGGAATAAATCCTTTCTATTAGATATAATCTGATCAACGAATGCTCTTTAATTTTGCAGTCATGTGCATCCCTTCCTAATTGTTCAATAATTGATCAGATCTGATATTAACTTGTGGTTGAATTATGAAAGTATGATGAGAATATGATTATGACAATAGTAAAAATGAAATTAATACAAACATGGAAGAAAAAAATGAAAAAAGAAGAAGATAAATTTAATTTTCAGATAGGTACGAAATGCAACTTATAGAAAGATCTAATCCTATTTCAAAAGTTATAACTTATATATAGGATTAACGACCACCGAAAGTAACAATTAATGGAACTTACCATCCTCCCACTTTCTTTTTGGTTTTTTTTTTTTCCTTGGGTGCTTAAGGTCGTAGACCTGCTGAGTATGGGGGCCATAATCAATGCAATGCTTTCAAAAGTGAAAACACCATTCCACTCAAAAGAAAAAGGTAGGCTTCAACTTAATTTAAGGCCAAACGCTTTGTAGTATAATAGCATTGATGCTTTTCTATAGATTGTAACTGAGAGGTCATCGGTTCAATTCTATTATAATCTCAAGTTGTTAGTGCCTGTCCTTTTAATTTTAAAAAAAAAAAAAGCATAGATGGTTACAGAATGGTTTGTCCTTGGGCTTCAAATGTCAGTACGTGCCTGGGGTTTCCCTTTCTTCAAGGATTCCTGTCTTGTTTCCTTGTACAATACTTATTTAACTCTGTGGTGGAGCTCCCATTGTGCCGTGGCTATCCATTCCCATTCCATGGCAGTTATTTAGCAGGGATTCCATGGGCTTGATTTCCTTAGAAATTGATGTGGTAAGGACCAGAGTGGTATAGCTTCAGTATCAGTTACTGTTCATATGAGAGATAGCACGCAAACCAAAGAGTATATGATACTCTTGATAAGCCATAATTCATTAGAGATTTATAAGATGCATAAAGTATTTTGATATTAACATTCTTTACTCTCATTCTATTCTCATAAAACAGATTTCTTTAAAAACAAAATTAAAGAGGTAGGTACTAATAGCCTGAGACTGCAAGCAGGATCAAACCCTTGATCTACCATTTATAGAGGAGCTTTTATGTCACTAGGTGACAAGACCGTTTGCATAAAAGAAAATTTAGAATGCATATCAAGATTATTACTTAGAACACTTGCTTGGGCTGTAGGCATTATGAATATGTGGCAGCCTACAATACAGATAGTACAGAAAAACATAATAAATGCTAAATTTAGTATATATCGTGTTTATTTAACAGTTAGTCAGAAGATTTGACTTCCATTTATTGTGAAAGACAAAGCAATCCCAGTACATTGTTCTAACTCTCAAAATAACTGGAGTCAAATCTCCTCTAGCTGTCATAAATCTGATATTTTTCAAAATAAAGAATTCATGTAAAGAGATTACCTCATAACCTGTTTCCTTGATGAGAAACTCGTCCTCAATTCATTGTTCAAACATTGGCAAGCGAAAAAAGAACACTTGATGCCAAGATTGGATAAAATTTCTTAAAGGAGTTTATGCTTATAAATCATGTGGCTTAAAAGCTAACTATGATGTTATCAAGCCAGTGGCCACAAGATAAAACAAGCAGAATAGTGGAAGTAAGAACCAAAAGACGTATCATATATTCATAGTAGCCCAAGAGTACAGCTGAAACAGATTAACTCGAGACAGAAGATTATCGATCCTCAGGTGCCAAATCCAAGATCCAGATGAAGCAGCACATTTCTTGCATGGGGAAGAATTTATGAACACAGTAAATCAGTAAAACTCCAAAGAATCAAGACAATGAACATGCTAAGAAACTATAGTTAACTCCAATTGATTGATTTTGGCCTCTTGGTGCATGCCCAGATTCCAAATAAGTAAGAAGATTGACAGGATAAATTTTTAAATCTGGTCATAAGAGGAGTAAGCACAGGACAACACCAATTAACAAGACACATATACCAAAAGCATTTCAAAAGGGGAGAAACTCTTAAAGCTTCAATGCCACCCTCCCATGCATGAATGTGCATGTCTTGTGTAGACAGATATACAAAAAATAATTTCACTAGAGGAGTAGGTACAGGACTGTACCAATACGTGACAATTTAATTTGAAGTTTGAGCAAATTCTCTGAGTTCAGTAGGTTCCTCTCTGCACCATCAAAATGAAATGGAATGTGTAATCCTGGTTCAATAGTTATGACCTGCAAAATAAATAAATGAAAAAGAACAAATTGTTAACTAATATGTGAATGAACGATGTCAATCAGCACGGCTATAGCATGTAAACAATAAAACTCTTGCATGATCGCCATGTTCCTATATAAGGAAAGGGAAAAAATTGTCATTCTCGGCCAGAAAAATATCCCTGGGTGTAATTTTTTAAGACTTCCTTCAATTAAATGTAGCATGCTTTAGAGGACCTTGACTATCAAATACTTTTAAACATATTAGCTGGAGATATCTGTTGCTCTTAGCGCATCCAATGCAACTCTATAGGACTAAGGCAGGAATGAATATGGACACGTTATATAAAGTTCCAGTGGTTGAGTTTATGTCAAGTTTAGAGAAACTTAAGGCAAGAAAACTTACAACACCAGGCTTGAGAGGATAGCTGATCCTTGAACAATCATGCATATCCATTCCCAAGTAGTGACCTAGACGAATAAAAGATGAACATACAGGTCCAGTCTGTATTTATCTTTTCAAACTAGCCTAAAAATTTGTAGAGCCAACAAATAATTCTACTAATCTTTGTACACAAAGAGATTAACCAGGCTGTATTTTTCAAGGTATGCATAAAGAAACCGATAGAAGTGGGGTTCAGTGAATGGTAGGCACTGCTTGGAACACCTCTCAAAATTCCAATCCCCTTGAGTCCTTTCTGGAGCATTTCAACCTAAGCAACCAGACCATTTCAAATAATGTAATTAAGGTAAACAAGCTTCAAGTCTGAAGTAGTTAGTTGAATAAACAGAAAGATCAAGTGAAGCAAAAGTAAAGTGCCAGTAAAAAACATACCGTTCTAGCAAAAGAGATACTAAAAAGTTGTCAGAGCACACATATTACTGTTGCTGATTATGCAAAATAGTATGATGGGTTAAACACTTATAAGATATCGGTCATCATGTATAGGGTTGATTGCCTCAACCAATATGGCATAAAAATTAAAAATCTTTTCTTTTGGCACATTAATTCAAAATACAAGGAAAAAAATCTTTACATTAGCACCTACCTTATATAAGAACATTATCAACACACACAGAAAAATAAATCACAAAATAGTTTTCGTTTCAATCCATGCATCAATTAGCAATAAATAACAGCAACATAATAAAAAACATGGTTTCTAAGAATAATGGCGAATGATTAAGAAAAAGGAGCAATGATGAAGGTACCGAATGATTGTGTATTTGCCGAATGCTTGCACCAGGTTTGCAAAGTTCTGCACAATGCTCGTTTGTTTCCCATATAAACTCATAAAGCTCTTCCTGAAACATACAAAAAGACATGATATTCGTCTGAAAGATAATTGTAACAAGAAGACACAGACAAATGATGTTATGACTTATGAGACTAGCTTAGAATTAAGGCATGTGTTGCCTGGGTGGCTTTCATCTCAAAATTCACTGGGCATGAACCAAAAAGAAAGACTAAGAAGTTTGATACATCATATACCAGCATAAACAAAGGGGAAAAAAAAATCCCTGCATGCAATCATCAAATATGCTTAATTTTTTACCAATTTTGTTCCTAATTGATATTCTATTTTTTCTCTTAAATTTTTTCTCATACTACATTTTCTTCTATCATTTATCTCATTACTAATATTTCTCTCTCTTATTTGCTGCTTATTAAATAAGGACATACATGCTTGATAAAAATGTTCAAATTTTACATATTTATTACTTTTAACTAACTTCAACTCTTTTCTTAAACCACATAACTTAGTTAAAATTAAAGGATGTTATAAAAAGAGTTGGAGGGAGTATATCATATTTTTACGCATTTTATGTGGATATCTTTTGATCACTTAGTGATTAATTACTCTCTTTATACCTGAGCTGACTGAAGATTGTTTGTAGTGCACATTGTGTAACGGAAACTCTTAGGAATTTTTTAAGACAGGATCAGTATAATCTTTGTGTGCCATTACTCTTTCTCTCTTGCTTGAATTAAAAAAAAAAATCATGTGTAAGGGAAAATCGTTGTGTTTAAATAAGAAAATCAATTATCAATTAATAAATAGTAAAGTAACAGTATCCGTGCCCATTTTATTTTTAATATAATTTCAAAAGCCTGCAAATTTTGAAAAACAGAAAATATTTAAAAAAATCAAATCAACAATAAAAAGGCCCCACTTTTTTTTATTGATTCTGTAACAAACAAAACATTAGGGAAAAAAATTTGCAAGGAGCACAATTAACATACCAACTTAATAAATGGTCAGTGAACGAAAAGGATTTCCTTAATTATTTGTTCATTTCTTTCCATTTTCGTCAATACAAAATGTCACCCTAATGAGAGATACACTTGATAATCTTGATATATTTGTAGCCTTTTTATTTGCTTTAATTAAGTGCAATAAATCATTTCAACATGTATATTATATATAGCCTAATTAATGTTTATGTGGACCATATATTTCAGACCTAACTACTCAGTTTTGATTGTGTCTTCCGCTATATGAATATTGCAAGTTGACACATCCATTAACTGTATATATTTTAACATATACTACGTTCGGTCTTTACTGTAAGACTTTGCTTGACTTTTATTTTGATATTAAATATAAGATCCCAGTCCACTTTGTCTATCATATCTATGCATTTTTTCCTAAGGTAATCCTTCTAACAATAATAGTTCTGGCCAATAAACTTAATTAACAAGGATATTTTAGGAAAGAAAACATCTATTTATTACAAATAACTAACTTATTTCCTTAATCTTTTCAAATTAGTCAACTAGCTCTTATAATTAGGACTGGAGGTAGTGTATATATATTTGTACATATCATGACTCATTGAAATGTTGATGATATTTTTGTCAAATTAAGAAACAAAATAAGTCCAAAACAGCATAGAATAAATTAGTTGTAAGAATGAGTCAAACTCCTGTGTGTGTGTGTGTGTGTGTGTGTGTGTATTCTACTCCGTATTTGGCACGCTACAAAATGATTCCCTAATATCCATCGAAGTCATTCAGAAGACAAGATAGTGAAGTTCTGCTTTTCACGCTGTTCACTATGGAAACAAGAACTTGACCGATATTGTGATCAATCGTTAAAATCCATAAAATATTCTCAAGACTATTGTTCATATTATATCAAATAAAACAGTTTCAACTAAACATACTGATATTTTTTTAGTCTTTGTAATATATGCGCCTTTTTTATTAAAATAATTTTTTTAATTTCCACATTCAAAATATTTTACAAAATTAGATCATATTTTGAGAACATATAATATATAGAATTTCTCTCTTTTTTAAAAAAAAAAACTAATCAAATATTCAGTGCTATCAACTAGCTAATTTTCTATGGGCTAATGAGCTAATCCTCGATAAAACTCAAAGGGAGAAAGACGTAAAAATACCTCCCAATTCCCAATTCAGGAATAAAGCTTTTATAGAACGAACTGGGATTAAATTTTGTAAAAAAATTACTTAAATGCCCTTAATTAGAAATATGAAATATGAAAAAAAAAATTAAATGACCATAATGGTTAAATAAAAAACAATTTTAATTTATCAAATAAGAACAATTAAGATAGCAATTAGCAACAACAAATTTCACAAAATAAATTGTTAAATACCAATGACAGTGACAATTTAATAAGTAATAATTTTAACTTATAAAATGATAACAACAATTAAGACAATGATGATCACTAGTTTCAAGAAAATTACATCACTTCACATACAAACTTAACTTAAAAATAGCATTAAGGTGCAAATTTACTATGTAAGTTTAAAATCATGATAACTTTTTTAATGTTAACAATATTATCTGTCAATATAACCAATTAGTTTTTTATGGTAACGGGCAAAATTGCTATGATTCAAAATTTTTAAGGCAAATTTGCACATAAAAATCTTTCAGGTGCCCAATTGAGTGAAAATTTTCACACGAATTTGTATCTTAACGCTTTCAAAATATCTCTTAGGACTTTATGAATTAAGACATTTTAAATAACCATGAGATTCTCATATTTTGTTAATTGATATCTTTCTCTCAAACTTAAATTTAAGACCTTATTTTAAAAAGTCCTGATTTTATAGTAGGTCAGCCCAGCTGTTGTTTCTTATTATATCACACTATCGCTTGTAAGGTGACTTCCACGATAACTCATGATGCTAGTCTTCTCTTTTTTCCCTTTCGGTCATTGTTGAAAATTTGAAAGTCTTCCAACCCCATCATGCAAATTAGAAGTTCTCCTTGACTCTAGAAACAAGCGAACAAATCAAAAGGCTTGGCTTTTCTTAAATTGCTTTGCCATCCTTTGCATATATTAATGCTGCTATGCACCCTTCAAGAATTTGGAAATGAAATGACGATATTGAAATGTGGAGAAATGGCTCCATTATCCCTCTGACTCACTTGCCTTATTAATTCTTTTCTGATAAAAAATTATAGATACTTAATCCTCAGCAATTTATTTATCCACAAAAAATATTTTAAATCAAAATATATCCCCATCTGCCGTGGCTAAATTATATGTTTATACATATATAACTGAAGATTTCCTTTTGTTAAAAAACACAAATTCAAACATCATTTTCCTATTCATCTGAGTTACTTTCAAATGCGTAATATTGTCAAAAATGTTTACTAAACTTAATCATAGTAATTAATCTCGAAGGACATGATCATTTTCATTTCATTAATTATTAATAATAATGGGAGATGAGAGGGATATCCACTGAGAAAAAAAGAAAATCCAAGTCATATTCCGTTCTGTAGAAAACACAAATAATATTTTATTATGTCTTTTTTTTTTTTACCAGCATATTTTATTATTTCTAGTTCTTTGAGGGAAAAAATAAAATTAAATGACATGTGTGTGTATATGAATATGTGTGTGTGTTAAGTGGTACTGCTTGTTTTAGGTTTGATGTCTCGTGAGAATTTCTACTCCATTATTTAATTTTCTTAAAAGGATTAAGAATTTAATTTTATAACGAAGTAAATGCCCCAAAAATTTATAAAGCATAATTGAATTAAACATTTTTATAACTTGATCAAACTCCTTTTACATATATATATAAATATAACTATATATATATATGCGTCTTAGGTCTAATTAGGAGTTATTTTTTATAGAATACAATTTATAACGAACCGAATTCAATAATTTTATTTGATATAAAAAAAATATAAGAAGTCAATTTCCGCACATCTTAATAAGACGAAAATAAATCGCATTATTCATAATATATAAGCAATGTGGGTTTCCATTGATTTTATATGTTATATTAACAATTAATATTTATAGTATATAAATGAGGATATATAATAGATTTATTAGAAAAAATGAAAATAAAAAATGAAAAATTTAGGTCAGTCAAGTCAACCAAGGCAGCTCAAATTATATATAGCTAACCATGAATTTATCCCGGTCCATTTTGGCCGCACTTTAGAAAAGTTTAAACTAAAAAATAAATTACTATTAATTAATATCCAAATCCCATCATTAATCACTAATTCCTCTAATTCCTTTAACAAAGCATATAACCCAATTCCCTATTTGGTCCCTCTAGTTTCAAGCACTGTGCCTACTTTTTCGTTGCTCTCTCTCACACATCGCTCCTTCTTCCTTCCCCTTCCCCCTCCCCTTCTTACAGAGCCAACAATCAGATTGATCGATGCTTCATCCTCCTAATCTCTTTCCTCTCTCATGGACCTTCATATTCTTCTCATTTGGGATCCTAAGCGGGGTCGTTTCGGATCCACAGACCCATCTTCTGAACAGCGAGTGTAATCCGTACTTCATTTCCAACATATCTCTGGGCTCCAATGTCTCCGTCTTCAACCAAAACCTAAACGGAACTCTGCGAGACATCAGAGAGCAGATCTGTGTCCAGAACAAGCACTTCGTCACGGCACAGCAAAGCAATGGAGGAAATCCCGTTGCTACGCTTTTTCAATGCAGAAACTATCTCTCCGTCGCCGACTGGGTAGCCTGCTTCAATGCGGCTAGCGATCAAATCCGCTACCAATTAGTTCTAGATCCAACTATAAATAAAATATAGTGGCAACCTAAAACATTCTCCTAGGGAGCAATTTTGGAATTCTAATTGCAAAATGGACCTAGTTATTTATATGCAAATACAGTACCGCTACTCTAGAATGATGCAAGCATACTCTAAATGCAAATTTGTTATGATTATGCACCTAAGCAAACAAATGCAGACTACAGCTATATGTTTAATGCAGATAGGGATGTGATCCCAAATATAGGACCTGGCTTAGGTTCCCGGCAATGGATGGGCGTAAAAAATAATTGGGACCAAGTTATGGAAGGTACTGAGAGGGTGGTTCTTTCTGGGGGGAGGGTACTGTTAAGTGGAAGATGGAAAAGTATGACATGTTCTCTCTTAAGTTTGCCTACATTATGTGAAGAAAGCTTATGAAGCCTTGTTTAGTAGATAATTTTTTTCTCCACAAATCTCTGGGAATGGTGAACAATGGGAAGCCTGGCTGTGGAGGCACACTGAGATTACATGCGAAAGTATTTAGATGCTTTTATGCTGATCAGTTTGCTTAATGAGTCTGAGGCGTGCATGGGATGGACTCGATAAATGATTCTGCATATTCCAATTTTGTTGATCCAACAAAGTGGGGCAATAGAGACATACTCAAAAGAGATACTCCTCCGATCCTAATTATAAGACCCAATTGACTTATTTGAGGAGATTAAGGAAGTAAGTTAAGTTGGTTATTTATAATAAATAAGTGTTGTCATTCCTAAAATATCCTTGCTAATTAAGTATATTGGCTAAAACTATCATTATTAGAAGGATTATCTTGGAAAAAATGCATAAATATAAGAGAGAAAATGGATTGGGTCTTATAATTAGGACCAAATAAAAAGTCAAATTGGGTCTTATAATAAGGACCGGAGGAGTATAATTTAAATGATTAATTAAATTACTACCTCCAGTCCTAAATATAAAAACTAATTTGTAATGTAAATTAGCTTTTATATTTAGAACCAGAGATAATATTTAAAGCTTAAATTATATGACATTATGTTAGTTCTTAATAGCAGTAAAATTGAAATTTTTATTTTAAAAGTAACATCAAGAATTAAATTTTTATGTTTAAATTTCCTAAACAAATTTTTGCCGCTTTAAGAGGGTTACCCAAGATGAGGCGTACTCTCATGAAAATGAATGTTAAAAAAATGGCTTGGGCAAGCGACATAAATTTGATCCATGTAGCTCTTAACCTCCTGCAGTTATATTAATTAACCTGAGTGAGTGCATGGTCCCTTTATAGGCATAGCAATAGTAGAATATAAGTAAAACCTAGTGCCGTTTGAAAAACCGAAATGATCAATTAAGTTGGTATACCATCTCTGCCTGAAGATCTTTGCAGAAACTACTTTGCCGTAATCAAGTACCTATAATAGGGTGATTCTTTTGAATGTTTTCTATAACTCTGAAATTATCTTCCTCATTTATTCTGTGTTTCCATATTTCAGGGGAACCCTTTTTTGGGTGGGTTTGATCACCATCCCTTGTGTGCAGTTCTGTGTATGAAATTCTTCCATCAATATTTCAGACAAGATATGACATTTTCCTTCTCTGCTTTTATGCTATGTTCTGGTGATAATGTATATTTGTTTGACCTGATTATGGGTAACCATTTTAATTCACATTTATACAGCAAAAGATGAAGACACCCAACTAGACTTGCTGAACGAGGATACAACAACATAGTCGTGGCAATGACAAACTACCCAGATTATATTGCACAATTCATGTTTCAATGTTTCATTGTACTCAAATCTTCAGTAATGTAATGAAGGCGAATGCTTACTCCAGTTTTTTCCTTCTTCAATATTATTATTATTATTTTCTGGGGGTTCAAACTCGCATCGCCTTCCTGATGGAATAGAAGTGGAGACAGTAGCATTTGATCGAGATGAACTATTACTAACCATCTCTTCTAATCCCCACATTAGAATCAACATAAACAGGCATAGTGGGTCGCTTGTGATCTATTAAGCCACCTTTGCTTTCGATCATATCAACAACTTCAAACATTGTTGGCCTTGCTGCAGGAGATGCTTGCGTGCAAAGCAATCCAATCTCTATGATTTTCTTTACTTCTTCTGCATCATACTCATTTGGATCTAAGATTTCATCCACAAACTCCATGTGCATACCTCTCTCGTACAGTTTCCAAGCCTGCCAAGGGGCATCAAAGTCATACAAGATAGAGGGAAAAAGATTGTGTGGTGTTGAGCAGTCAAAAATAATCGTTTGTCACGCTATATTGAAAATAATTTGATTAGTTAAATCTGCATTTGCAATTTCTTCAAATAAAAATCTTTCCTTTGGTATATCAGTTTTGAGAATTCGCTTACTCTTTGAAGAAGGAATTCGCCTTGATCATCATTCTTTAATTCACCACTCTTTTGCCCACTTATAATTTCTAAGACTACAACACCATAGCAATAGGTGTCAACTTTCTCAGATAATTGTCCATGCATTACATACTCAGGTGCAGTGTATCCCCTAGATAACAAAAGCAAAAGGATCAAAAACTTACCATATGTAAGACACAAGACGCAACAAGACACAGAAACTTACACGACCAACGACAAAAACAAATTTCAAATATTCATGTGCAACTTAAAAGTGTTGTATCACATTTCTAGCGAGTCATGAACATACACAAGTCTTCATGCTATGTGGAAACAACTAAACATTTGAGAAAAGATATAGTTGCTAAAGTTTGTCGCGTTTGATCAGCAAATGAGTTGTTACAATCATTTGTGCCAATATGATATATAGAGTGCAGAAAATATGAATAATCACATATGTTATTACTTACACTGTTCCCACAAATTTTGTATTGAGATGAGATTGGTCCCTTGGCAAAAGCCTTGCCAATCCAAAATCTGCAATTTTAGGCTGGAAATCATCATCCAAGAGGATGTTGCTGGGCTTTATATCCCTATGTATGATGCAAAAGTGAAATCCCTCATGAAGAAATGCCAAACCCCTTGCAGTGCCTAAAATTATACCATAACGTTGCTTCCAATTCAGAGAACCTCTATCTTCACCTATTTCCAGCACTTTAGATAGTAAGGGAAAGGGAACAAAAAAACATAAAAATAGAGAAAGCAGATGATTGTCAACTACAAAGGAAATTTCTTCGAGTACTAAATTGAATATACCAAATAAGAACTGGCCAACATTGTTGTTCTTCATGTACTCATAGACAAGGAATCTCTCTTGGCCTTTGCTGCAACATCCAAGAAGTCGAACAAGATTTCGATGATGAACATTACTTATTAGCTTCACTTCACTTTCAAAATCTTCATCCATCTTTTTGGATTGCTCTAGAGCCAATTTCTTTATGGCAATTACTTCTCCATTTTTCAGAGTACCCTGTTCAATGAAGAGATCATATTTCTAGACTATAGACTGTGCTTGAGGGAAATGCCATCCTTTAATTGAGAATTAGACACATTTTCCTGTGTATTTCATGGAATCTAAGAAATACATTGTACTTTCTATATATCTTTATACAAAAAAGCCTCTATACGAAAGTGTCTCTTGAAAAAAGATATGGACTGTAATAATACAAATGACTGTTTGCGTGTGAGTGTTTTTTTTTTTTTTGGGGGGGTTTACCTTGTATACATCACCAAAACTTCCTTCTCCTAATTTATTCTCTTCACTGAAATTTTTTGTTGCAGACTTCAGATCTTTATACCTGTAGTTAACCGGGCCTTTCAACTCAGTTGCTCCCAAAATGTCAACTGCAAGAAAAACCACAATTAGAAGTAGTTAGGGGTTCATCCCTTTCAAATTAAAACCCTCATATTCCTTTGGCAGGAAAAAGTTAAAACTAGAGCATCACAATGAATCTTGAAGAATAAAGTTTTTTCTAGTTATCTTACCTCTATGAACTCTCTTGAACAATGATCGTCTATACAAAGCAAATAATGCAAGAAGAATCAAAATAAAAGATGCACCTCCAACGACCCCACCAATAATGGTCTTCTTGCTTGAATCTCCTACGAGTCACAATTGTTTGAAGTTAAATTGTATTATATTTGCTCATGTCAATTGTTTCTTGGCATGCACTGCACATAGTCATTCAGGAGTTTAAAGTTTAGAACTCTACCTTGTTTCAAGATGCGTTTGATATCGGTGGTCTGATTAGCAGTAAAAAATGCAGAGGTGGAGTATCTCATGAAGCAACCAGCATAAAAAATCTTAGCATTTGAGTTGGGAATACAAATCTGAAAATTTCTTAAGCCAGACTCCAAGCAATCCTGGCAGCCACTTTGAGTGACAGTCTGGAGACATTGAGCAAAGGCATAAATATTTGAACCATTACTGTTGGGTACTGGCGTTATAGGGCTGCAAAGAAACCAGGTATTCTTGGTGTTGCTTCTACCAGATTCTTTAGCACTTGTTGCACAGTTGAAGCAAGTTCTGTGGAGTTTTTAGTCACAGGATTCCCACACACAATGTGGTTCCCACCATCTGTGGACTGGTCGAAGAAAATACTGCTCTCATACCTTGAAAAAACACACAAAAATGTGCCATCTTTATGATTCTAAAAAATGTCACTTTTATGACCACATTAAGGGTGTGTTTGGTTGGAGGGGAGGGGAGGGAAGGGGAAATGAGCCCCTCTCCTCATTTGGTTAAAAATTTTGGAGGGGAGGGGAGCTAAAATGTCCCCTCCCCTCCCCTCCCTCCCCCCATTTTGGCTCCCCTCCAAATTGAGGGTTTTTGGAGGGGAGCCAAAATTTTGGACCATTATGCCCTTATGGCTTTTTAATATTCCACTTCTACCCATAAAATATATTATTATAATATTTATTTCAAATAAAAAATATATTATCCTAAGTAAAAAAATAAAAAATATATACATTATTATAATTAAAAATATATTATAAAAATTATTTAAAAATAAAAAATATTTAAATAAAAAATTATAATATTATAAAATTAATTGTTTTTTATAAATATATTATTTATTAAATATATTTTAAAGCTGGAAAAAAAGATAGCCTAAAGAAAATAAAATTTCATTTTTCTTATAGCATATAAAATTTGTTAATTTGATTATTTTAAATATATTATTATATTAATTAGAATAAAAAATTACTATACCAATTTTTTAATACACATATTAACATGATAAGACTGAATTTTTATTAAATTATATAATTTAAATTAAGATGTAAATTAATTTATATAATATATCAATAAAAAACATAAACTAATATGTAAGGGTAAAATGGTAAATTGATTATTACTATCCCTCCCCTCCCCTCCTTGAACCAAACAAGAGATCATTAAATGCCCTCCCCTCCCCTCCTTTTTAATCAAACCAAACAAGGGGAGGATGAAACCTCCCCTCCCCTCCCCTCCCCTACCCCTCCCTCCCCTCCCCTCCTTAAACCAAACAAGAGATCATTAAAATGCCCTCCCCTCCTTTTTAATCAAACCAAACAAGGGGAGGATGAAACCTCCCCTCCCTCCCCTCCCTCAAACCAAACAGGCCCTAAGGGACATCGGTTACCTGAGATGTTAGTGGTGTGATTGTTTTATCATTTTATGGTGTTGCAAACTGTGCAGTTGTCTCTACTGTGGAACACTTTTCAATCAGTTGAAGGATTTTATGTGTTTAGAATTAATATACCCGCTTGGAGGGGTTCGAAGAAAATCGATAGAGGTGTCACTGAGGACAGTTGAAAAGATTGTCTTTAGCCTATAAAGAAAAGCAGAGCAACCAAGGATTTTAAGCATAATGACGACAAAGCACGGCAACAACAAAGTTGTTAACTCCATGATTCATCAACCCAAAATCATCGGGGCTTAAGGTCTTCTCCCATGGCCATGGGTGAGCAACGGCCAAAAAAGTCCGAACTCTCAAGCTTCTCGTCATGCGCTTCTTGGTAGCAAATTTCTGTGTCACAAACCCGAACAACAAGAAATGCAGAACCAAAGATCTCATGGAACAATAAAAATACAGCAAGATTTCGTCGTCGTCGCTCAGCATGATTTGAGGTAAATTTCAGAAAATTTCTGCAAAGTTTCAGAGCTAAAGCAAGGGCGGAAATTTCAGAGCATAACCACGAACAAATTCATCGACGAAGAAGAAAAATTCATCGACGAAGTTGTGCATGCCCTGGGTTATCACTCCGTCATCCTCTATCAGAGCAAGAAGGAGATAGCCGAAAAGGCAGGAGGATGAGCGGCGGTCGCAGAAACGGCGTTGGGCAAGGGACTGTGACGAGTGTGACGGTAAAATGGAGACATGCGACGGTGACTGGGAAGAGGGATTGAGAGCAGTGGAGAGAACTCCCTGTAATCGGGGCCCATTCGTCTTTGGAAAAGAAAATGATTAATAAATGGAGTTAACATAATTAAGATTTAATATAATTTTTGTTCCCTTAGATTTACCCTGGATTCTAGTCTCTCGAGTTCTAAATAATAAATTTTAGTTTTTTAAATTTCATTTCATTTAAAATATTGATCTTTATAATCTAATAAAAATTTAAATTATTTTATTCTTTAAAGAGCCAAAATCTATAGTTTGAAAATTAAAGGACCAAAATTAAAATAAAAATAAACTTGAGAGATTATAGATTATATTAACCCTATAATTTTTATACATTAAGTTTATTCATGTTTTGATTTTAATCCTTTAAATTTTAAAATTGTGAGTTTTGATCTCTCAAGAAATAAATTGATCTAAATTTTATTAAAGTATAAAGACTAATATTTAAAGGACTAAAATTAAAATGAAATAGACATGTCAAATATTCTGTTAAACCCAATTAAACAAAATTATTCTCACACATCTTTTTGGGGTGAATCTCGCTTTGAATTTTAGTGGCGTTTCCGGTTTGTCTTTCAAGTTTCAACAATTCTTTTGTGCAAACAAAGCCTAAAGCCTTAGAAATTTAATGACTTGTATATCTTAATGGCCGAAAATATATCTTCATGTTGTAATTTCGTATAATCCTTCTCCCGTAACTTTTTTTAAAATCTTTTTGGATTAATACAAACTTTGATCTCTTAAGTTTAATCTCATTTAAGTTTTAATCCTTTAAATTTTAAATCACAGATCTTGGTTCTTCAAATTTCTTTTCATTTAAAATATTAATTTCTATAATCTAATAAAAATTTAGATCATTTTATAGAACCAAAACCTATAATTTGAAATTTGAGGGACCAAAACCAAAATGAAGGTAAAGTTAAAGGACCAAAGATTATATTAACCCCAATCTTTTTAACTAAATTAAGTATTTTAAAACAAGTTAAAATAAATTAGGGCAATAAATACATAAAAATTAAACTTTTTTTGAGTAAGTTATTATTTAATAAGGAAGCAAATAAATGAGAGAAATACCGGTAATAAAATAAAACACCAAAAAAATATAGAGTGAGAAAAAGATGATAAGAATGAATTAAAAAAAAATTAAGGAGTGAAATTGGTAAAAATATATTTAATGTTTAAATACCTTTTAGTTACATCTTACGAAAAAACCAAGCCAATTCAAATTTGATAATCTTATTAAAAGGAGCGGGAGGGAGTAACATTTTGGCTTAAACTCTTAATTTTATTAGTATTTTTTAAAAAAATCATTAACTTCAGATCTTGATTTTTTTTTTACCAATTATTGTTATTGAAAAAGGAAAATCATCTTGTAGGTGCCTAAAATTTGCCTTAATTTCTAATTTGGTGTCTTTGTATTTTATTCTGTTAGTATAATTAACTTTTGAATAAGGATTAACGGTACTAATAGAAAAAAAATACATAGATACCAAATTAAAAGTTAAGAGAAACTATAATTATCTCCAAAATAGTTTTTTCCTACAGAGAATACTTTGTTAAGATTTAAAATTTCAATGTGAACATGTTTTTTTAAAGTCGGCATATTTTGTTAACAAAGGTTAAAAAACCATTTTATAAAATTAAAAAGGCCAAAACAAAACCTTATCCAACAAAGAAAAGAAGTGCAATTTTGCCTCTCTTAGACATTATACAATTATGGGTCTCATTCTTTAACTCCAGCGAAACTCTTGTTTTAAAAACAATGTCTTATAATTAGGACGAGTTAGTATAAAAGAATATTAAAAACAACATGTTTATCTTTTTTTTTTTAAAAAAAAAAAAAGGTCAAAGTTGGTCGGATACCTGAGGAAGCAACCTTCGTATATGACCCGGGCACCAGTGGCGGAGACGGAGCAGTTGTCGTATATATGAACGGCGGCGAAGTCGAAGCAAGTGAGGCAGTCTTTGATGGAAAGGTAGTTTCTGCACTGCAAAACGCCGTACGCCGGATTGTTACCCTTCACTGCCTGCGCCACCGCGGAGTGTTTGCTCTGGTTGCTGACCTGCGCTCTCAGGCTTCGCATCGACGCGTTTAGGTTCTTGTTGAAGATGGCCACGTCACTGACATTATAGCTGCTGCAACCTGATTTCACATAACTGAGCTGCGGCTCTGAAACGACGCCGTCAAGAGTCCACCATGTCCAGATTGTGAAGCTCAACAAGAAGATGAAGGACAAGGGATTTTGTTGCAGGTTTAGCAGCAGCATGGTGTTTTAGTCTTATTCCTCGCAGAGTGTAGAGAGAGAGAGAGACAGAAAGAATGAAGAATGAACAGTGAAGGCGGATATCTCTTTGAAAAGTATAAGCCAGCTTGATGCTTCAAAGTCACTTCAAATTTCTGATATAGATGTTCAATTATCATTGATTTTTTCTCCCCTGGCCTCTAATAAATATAACCCTTAATTAGTGATTTTATTTTGATCCTAAAAACCTCATTTCTCTAATAAAAGCTTTTAACTTCTATGTTTATTCTAGTTGCTGGCATAAGAGTGCGTTCAAAAAGCACAATTAATGATGAAGGGAGTTTTTCAGCATACTTGTCAACTTAGAATCCATCTAGAATCACTTATAAGTAATTTTTCATCTGCTTCACAGAATATATGAAGTAAATGTATGAAAGAAATTTTATTCCGATCTACATAAAACATGCTATCCATTGAGATAGATCTTTCAATTAACAATCTATCCAAAGATTTGGTTTTGGGTAGGGCTCAATGACGTCGTACGATCCATGTAGCTGATCTTACTTAATGGAATAAGGCTCTATTGTTGGTTACATAAAACGTGCTTATAAATCATTTTTACCATCATACCAAACAGGACCTTACTTTATGTGCTCATGAACTTACCCACTGGACATCATATAATATTCTTGCTTACTTTAAGTATTATATATTTTTTTTTTTGCATACGGGGATTAAATACACATTAAATGAAAGAAACAAATGAAATTATACAGACAAAACTATCATATAATGCTCATTTGCAGAGTTTTTAAGCTGCGCTGAACACATAGCAAGTTAATTTCATCGGGGAAAAAAAAAGCAATTTAAACGAGTTTGTACGTTTAATTAGAAAAATGATGTTAAAACAAATAATAAAAGTACTTTTTGTTATGAATAAAGAAGAAATAGAGAAGAATCATACAAAGAAAGAAAGGATTAATAAGAGAGAGTCTTTCTCATTCCATTCAAGAATACAAAATACATTATACATAGCCTCTATTTATAGGCACAGCTTTACATCTTTGATAGAATCTACAGATTACATGATAATATGAGATAATTGTGGGATATAGAGATAATAAGAGATTATAGGAGATATAGGAGATAAAGGGAGATATATGGACATCCACAAAGATATCATTATATTCATAACACTTCCCCTTGGATGTCCAATATATATGAATGTGCCTCGTTAAAAAACTTCAACTAGGAAAAACCCTATGGGATAAAAACATAGCGAAAGAAAAAGAGTATATCATTCATTAATACACTATGCAATGCTGCTTCATTAAAAACCTTGCTAGGAAAACCCAGTGGGATAAAACCATAGACAAGGAAAAAAAAGTACAGCGTGTATCAACTCCCCCTCTTGACAACATCAGTTGACATCTTGGAGCCTGCAAAGTTTAATATAACAAACAACCCTTCCAAATATT
This sequence comes from Neltuma alba, assembly GCF_004799145.2. Lineage (NCBI taxonomy): Eukaryota > Viridiplantae > Streptophyta > Magnoliopsida > Fabales > Fabaceae > Neltuma > Neltuma alba. The sequence continues at coordinate 31,006 of NW_021637240.1, forward strand.
GTAATTAGATAAAAACGTCAAATATGAATTTTATAATCTTCTAAAAATTATGAGACGAATAGTCCTTTTATAGCTTACCTACATATGGATCATGCTGTGATCTCTTAACATGAGAATTAAATAGAAATACTTTATCTACATAGCCAGTAAAATTAGTTGTGGGTACTTTCAGATATCCACGATATCCTTTAAATGAAAAATATTCTTAATTTCGCTCCATCGTCTTTATATTAGCGACAAACTATATCATGCTAACTAGCAAATGATATATTGAGTTATGTGTGGCTAGATAGATACATATGTGCTCTAGTGACACTAAAGCATGGTACTTCTGGACCAAGTATTTGTTCATTACCTTCTAGAGGTCTAAATCGATCTTTAATCTATATCTAAAGATCTTGCAACTACCGAAACACATAATGGATATTACTTATCCGCATAATGGATGTGATTTATCCATATGTATTCTTCCCAAAGCTTTTATTTCAAACTTTTTCTTTAAGTAATTTGCAGTTTTTGAAAACTCATCAGGAGTTTTGATACTATCATTATAAATAGTATTGATAACAGACTCATTTTGAATTTTTTCATAAACAGACAATTTGGAATAAGTTTACAACATTCCTTCAGTTGATATTAACCACATATGTCTCATATAGAGACTTACTTCAATGATGTTCTTAAGAACATAATTATATGCTTCTAGAAACTTAAATCCTTCAAGAATTTTCATACATTATGATCCATATCTATTCATGTATTGGATCGTTTATATTTATGCAAGAATTTGAATCCTTCTAGGATTCGCATATAATTTTACTACATAGTGGGTCACTGTATTTTCTAGACGCATATGAGATTTTATCAAACTGCCAAGTTGATAAGATACATAAAAGTTTTAAATTCACCACAAGATTCTCTTTCTCTTTTCTTGTACAAATACCCCTTACACTTCAGGTGTTTGGGTTAGAGATACACAAATCTCCTATTATAATGTTGCGTCTTTTCTTTTCTGTTTGCCAATCATTTTTCTATCTGTATCTCATAACAGATTTATATATAAGATCCTCACTTGATCATGTGATATCATCAATCAAATTATTGTTGACAATTTTATTCCTTTGTCGGTCCCGTTTTCTTTTATGACATAATATATCGAGATCTCTTTATTGCTTGCAGATACTTAAACCTCTTCAGGGGTCAAAGAGTTATGTCTTAATCTCTTTTGCAATTCATGCCTCCTTAGTATGATCATCATGATCATTTGCTCCTCTTTCTTTTCTTTTGGAACCGATTATAATCTCATGCTTTTAGCATGTCTTCAAGAACAGGAGCATTTTTAGCTGGAATATAAGAATTAAAAATTCTCATTTGGGTCAGTAATTGCATCTGGCAGACATTAGTAATGTTTTACAAATGCAATACTTTATGAACTTTTAGTTCATACTACTATATTTGAGGATCTACATTTGATAGTGAAAGTGCATTCTATGTGTTCTCTTTTCCAGCTATACATTTTCTCCCCCTCATATTGGAAATATGCAATGTAGGTCTCCCAAATCCATAAATCTCCTTTAGAAACATTATTTTGTTTCATTTAGAGACAAACAAGAATAAGGAGGTTCTTATCCAACATTGATCTCAACTTACTTTTAATATCCACCTACGTCCATTATTACGGTGGAATAATAAATATTGCATAGTGTGAGATGAAAAATGTTTGACTCCTGACCAAAAGCCAAATATAATGGGAGAATTCACAATACATTGTTGGCTTGATGCATTTATGTACAAAAATATATAAAATCAATCATCCCAACACTCAAGTGGGAATTCTGTTCTCATAAACTCTGATCTAGCTACTTATGGAGGCTTTTACTAAGCATATAATCATCAGCAATGTGAGGAACAGTCACTAGCAATCTCAACAAGAATCATATTGATTTCATAATCAAGAACTTATGTACTTAATGTAACTATCTGAACATATTTGCAAACTTCAGGTTGCAAGTTGATCATAAGCACCTGTGACCATTTTATAGATGCATCTTTCACTTATGGAGTATTACTTTGGTCCACATGGTGTTTAAATGGGCCCATATATAAATTTGATACATTATAAATCTGTACGGATCCGATTTTGAGCATAGCTAGTGATGTTCTCTTTGAGAACAAACAACACATAAAAATTCTGGAATCACATATCATTTTAAAGAATTTTCTAGTTCTTTAATAAATGACAATACACATTTTTTATGATATTTTGCATCATTATGATCCGGGATGATCTAACCGGTCATGCCAAACTATGAATGCATAAACTTATGGTTTATTGTAAAATTATTCTCAATTATTGGTAAACTTCTTGTTACCATGTTATATTATTTATTTATTTTTCCTTAATATTCCATAAGGAATATGTTATCAATTACAGATTTTATCTTCAGGATAATAAATAATGATATAACTTTTCTAGAGCATTAGTTTTTATCTTTTACCCAAATGGTAGAAACCTGTGCACTCATGGAAGGTTGAGCGCTACTGGCTCTTTTGGAGCTTTTTTTCAAAAGGAACATGAGATATAAGGAATGAAATTAATATTAATAATAACAAATTCCATCTAACATGATTCACACTTGTATTTCAACAATCTTCCCCTCAAGTGTGAGTCATATAAATATATTTTTCTTATTTCTGTATTTCAAATACAGTGAATAATATATAGTAAGCTAATAACATATCTTTAACTTGAAAATCCAAATGCTTCTTGATTCATATATAATAATAGATTTAAATCCAATTGAGTTATCACTTTAAAACCCTTTGATAAGAAAATATTCTAATATAAATGTTTGTGGGTCATAATTTTTCATTATCAATTTCTTTTCTGCCCACAAACATAATGGGGGGAACTACATTAGTTATTCAAGAACTATATCGATTTTGTTACTAGTTCTTCATGAACTATATCAACATTTTGCTATTAGTTCTTTTGGAACTATATCAATCTTTTGTTATTAGTCCCTCTGGAACTATATTAATTTTTTGATTACATATAATTCTTAAAAAAAACATGTTATATATAGTTCTTTAGGGACTAAAATATATTATTATTTCACTATATGATATACTTCACTTTTTGTTATACCCCTTTTTTTTTTTTCAAAATATGAAGCATATTTTTTTGAACAATATATATATTTTTTTGATATTTCGTTATTCAAAAACTTTATTTCTTTGTATATATTATGTAATGCTTCAAAACTTATTCATAAATTTATAAATTCAACAAAAAAAAATCTATAAGGACTAAAATCAAACTATATAGTTAGGAAGATATGAATCATAAGCCTTCAGGGCTATTTATAAGTCATTAGACTTCAAGACTCTATATTGAAAATTATATATTTTTTTCAAAGATCATTTGTGTCACTTCATATTTAAACCATGAGCCTTCAGGGCTTTAAAAACATCATAAGTTATTATTTTCATGTCATTCAATAACATAATTAAGTGTAATGGCTGCTGGCCATTTACTAATAAGAAAATTATAATATTAATAAATGTCAAATTGAATGTCAAAAATATATGAGAATAAGATAAAAATAAAACTTAAATTTCAAATTAATTAAATGTAACATGAAATAAAAAGAACAAATAAACTCTTTTACCAATACATCCTTCACTATATAGTCATTAGTTTTCTGAGTTACATTATTTATAATTCTAATTATCATAATTTTTCTTTTATAAACAAACCATATAATGATCTTTCTCATAATCAAAACTATATGGCTTCATGCCATTTAATAATGAAAATAAAGATAGATGGCATCTAGCTATTTAGTTTCAAAATAAAAAAAATTAAAGATATATGGTTTCTGACCATAAGATAAAACTTTGATGTTATATGACTTCAGGCCAATTAATAAAATAACAAAATTAAATATTTATGACTTCTAGTCATAAGATAGAAAATCAAAATTATATAAATGCGAACCATTTAATAAGATAAAAGAAAATTTAAATATATATAAATGGCTTCTGGCTATAAAATAGAAAATTCAACATGATATATATAAATTAAAAAAATTAAATATATATATGGCTTCTGGCCATAAAATAGAAAATACAAATTATATCGCTTCTAGCCTTTTAATGAGATAAAAAAAATTCAAATATCTATGGCTTCTGGCCGTAAGATAGAAAATCAAATTTATATGGCAACTAGCCATTTAATAAGATAAAACAAAATTATATATATATATGGCTTCTGGCCATAAAATAGAAAATTCAAATTACATGGCTTTTAGCCATTTAATAAGATAACAGTAATAACATATATATGGCTTCTAGCCATAAGATAGAAAATTTATACGTAAATACTTCTAGTTATTTAATAAGATAAAATATCAAATATATATGACTTCAAGTCATTAAAAAAAAAAGAAGAGAATTAACCATATATATATATATATATATATGGCTTCTAGCCATAAGATAAAAACTCAAAGTTGTATAGCTTGTGGCTATAATATAGAAAATCAAAATTATATGGCTTTTAGCCATTTAATTTGAAAAGAATGTAAAATCAGAGTTATATGGCTTCTAGCCATTTAATCTCAATGAGATGAGAACTTAGAACTATATGGCTTTTGGCCATTTAACTTTAGATGGTAACTCTTTTAAGATACTGCTAGTATCCATTGGAACTTTGAGTTCCATCGAAATAGTGACATCAGGTCAATAAAGAATAAAGGGGGGGAAATCTCCAATCATAGCCATGGAACCCGATGTTTAAAACAACGGTAGATTTTTTTTTTTAATTCCATATAATGGCTTAGATTATCCTAGATAAATTGAATAGGAATACGGATACTCTGAAACACCATATATGTGATGCTCGAGATATTGTTATTTGAACAAAGCAAGAGATACTCCAGAAAAATAATATAGATGAAGCTTTAAAATTATGCTGGAATAGAAAGGTATATCATACGCACCTTGGTTAGAGCTTCGTGCTGATAACGTGTTATAAATAAAGAAGAAATAGAGAAGAATCATACAAAGAAAGAGAGGATTGATAAGAGAGAGTCTTTCTCATTCCATTCAAGAGTACACAATACATTATACATGGCCTCTATTTATAAGCACAACTTTACATCTTTGATAGAATCTACAGATTACATGATAATATGAGATAATTGTGGGATATAGAGATAATGAGAGATATTAGAGATTATAGGAGATAAAGGGAGATATATGAACATCCACAAAGATATCATTATATTCATAACACTTTTCAATAAATTAATATTAAAAAGTTGCATGAACCATGCGGAATCTAATCTAAATCCTATATATATCTAGGCTTATTAGGGATGCATAAATTTCTTCGATCTCCCACCCTTTTAATTTGCATCCCCTAACTTTTTTTTGGGTCTTCCTTTTCTTTTAAAAATTAATCCAAATAATGAGAATTGGGCATATTTTATGGTCCACATAAATAGCCCTGATTTTGTATCAAGAGATAAAAGCATAGTTAATAAGCCAGTCTATCCCACAAAAGTCTTCGTCACTTTTCTCGGTAAGTTTTGTACCCTAGCCTTTTGAAAAACGGGAAAATTTAGGCAATAACCAAAGGATCATCATGTGAATTCTCCTTTTTTCCTTTTTAAGAGAACAATAATTAGTGTATGAATTATATAACATATTAAATCTAGTTCTTTTTATAATAAAATACAAATAATCAATTTATAAATATAAAAAATTAGTTGAAATTAATTAAAAGTAATGAATATGTTTTTTAAAAAGAACCCTTATTACGGAGAGACTAATAAGATGTGATTTGAGCAGTAGAGAGACTAAGTGCCTATTTGGTTAAGTAGTAGGATCTCAAATAAGCTTGTTTAAATCCAAATAAGTGATTATGAAGCACGCTTGAGTTGTTTGGGTAATTTTTATAAAATCCCAACAAATCGTGATTTTAACCTCCTACCGCACTTTTAGGATAAACAACAAAAAATAGCTTATGCGTTTGAAAAATTCCAATCAATCTTCAGCAATTAAATTTTCTCCAATATACCCTTTGCTAATTCAGTGTGCCTCTCTATTCCATCCACTCCTGACACACATCCTTTCCGAAAACAGCCATACTAATAATCATTCGAATAGTAATTATTTTAATTTTTTGTTTTTTTTAAAAAGCATATGATATGAAACTATTTTTCTTTTAATTTTATCTAAAAGACATTTTTAAAAAAAATCAGATAAAACTTGAACGGATGAATACATATGATTGAAACAATGCGATACAAATATTTAGATAATATTCTAATCTGATTCTGATTCTGATTCGAGGAGCATCGTTAAATCAAGAAAATAGAAATAATATTTAAATATTCATGTCATTTATTAACTTATATTTAATAAAATTTATCATTAAATATAATAATTATGAAAATGCAAACAACTTTATGAACTTCATGTCCTTTTTAGTAATTATACATCTATAAGTAATTTTAATAAATAAAAAGCAAACACAATCACAATTCTTAAAATCATTTATAAAAAAAAATCCAAACAGAAATCACGATTAGCCAGTGTTACTTATAAAATTCACGATTATCTAAAATCATAGTTATTCACCGCTAATCCAAATAGGCCCTAATCAATAATTAGTGAGGCAAAAAAAAAAACAATACTTAAATAGGTTAAGAACATGTTCATTCTCAAAAGAAAAATAATAATATAGGGTAGAGGGAGGATTGTTCTAAGGGGGTGTTTTGGCATCCTTCAATAGCAATTAAAAAAAGTACAAGCCAATAAAATTTTTTTTATATAATTATCTTGTATATCATAAAATTATTTTTAAAAAACTAATCCAAACCTAATTAACATCTGAAGAGAGTAAAGAGATATGCGATTAGCATGTAAAGCCAATATCTTTGTAGCCATGTGAGATTCGATGGATAACTGTAGGAAGCGAATAAGTCATAATTAGGAGTCCTTTTCATGTGTGTGAATTTTCATAACTGGTGTCATTTTTCAATCTCTGGCAGGTCATACCATTCATGGAAATTTCTAAGATGCCTTCATCATGCGTCGCCCCAGCAAGAAATGTCCTTATTATCTGTGGCCATGCTAGAGAAAAATGACAAAACATACGTCATTATCATTGTTCCAAGATGCCTCAGTTATGCGTCTCCCCTTGTTTTTCAATCTCATTTTCTTAGTTATCTTTGGAACCAAGATGAGATTTTGAAAGGAAAAAAAATTTAGGTCCATCCCATTTTCAGTCCGGTCGTCTTCAGAATTATCTTTGGAAGACTAGTTGGAAGTAGACTTGGACATTTCTTACAATAAGTCCGCAAGAATAATTATTAGGCGTGCGGTCTTTCGTGTCATAGTTCAAATATGAAGTGCTAATAAATAGTCTTCCATGTCAGTAATTGGAAAAATGATGGCATTATTTGATATTGGGCTACAAAAAAAATTTGACTTTCAATAGTAACAAAAGTCACTGCTAAAAATTAAAAAACCGTCACTGAAAATTTTTAGCAGCGAATTTTTGTCGCCGTCAAGTTGTTGCCGTAGGCAATTAGGTAGTTGTATCTCATTCCTGCAAGCTACAACCTATTAGTTATATGCTTCTGGACACTTCATATTTTTTCTCCCTTAGCTATGCGAACTTGTCTCTTATTATTATAACTAGTATCATGAGGAGCTAATTTATCATGACATAGCGAATCAAGATTTGAATCTCTACTGAGAAAGATACCTACATTTATGTTCTATTTAGTATGAATCATTGAAAATGAGAGATAATAATTATGATTAGGATTGAAAAAATATACTAAAAAATTGTTTAGTATAAGGAATTACTTATTACTTGGAATTAGGCAAACATGTATAAGGATTGTGAATATGTAGAGTTTTATTCTACATTATATAGAAATATATATTGTATAAATTTTTAATAAAAATCATATATCGCAAAACCTTTACTATTATTAGTATTATTTATATATGTATCTATAGCATTATTTTCCCCAGATAATATCATTAATATATATATATAGGAAATTCTATAGAAAGTCATACTGTTCATAAACGCGGTACAAAATTGTTAGCCTACAATCCAATACTTCCCAAGCATTTGAAAACTAAAAACTTTCCTGTATTCTTTCTAATATTTTGTTGAAAATTTTTATATGGTTAGTATATAAGTATATATTCTCATTGATATATATTGACCAACTTGCTCTCCTATATATTACAAAATTGCCTTAAAAAATTATTGGTGATAAATACCATACCTAAAAATTCAAAATTATAATTATAATTATATATATAAGATTATATTTTCATTGTTTTACAAAATATTTTGGGCCCCTCATCTTCTGATCTCATCCTAGTTCCGCCAATGCATTCATCTTTCATTCTTCATCGCTTCCGCAAGGTGAGAAAAAACAGCATGCAGCCTCAACTACTGCAACAAAAGCCTCTGTTCTTCTTATTGAGCTTCATAATCTGGTCATGGGGGACTCTTGACGGCGTCGTTTCGGACCCTCAGACGAATCTAGTGCGACTTTGGTGTGACCCCCAAGACGGCGACAACGATGGGTCCATCATGAAGGAGATCCTTAACAAAACGTTTGGAGATCTGAGAGCTCAGATCCAAAACCAAAACAAACACTTCGCCAGAGCTCAATCAGTGGAAGCTAACATCCCCGTTTATGGCCTTTTTCAGTGCAGAAACTACCTCTCCGTCGCCGATTGCCTCGCTTGCTTTGACGTCGCCGCCGTAAACATCCACAACTGCTCCGCTAGGGCATACGCTGCCCGTCTTGTCTGCGACGGCTGCTTCCTCAGGTACAACTAGCTAGTTCCCCAACCTCGAGTTGGACTTTTTCTCTCTCTCTCTCTCTGTTTTTTTTGGGGGGGGGGGGTGGGAATAAATATGTGAGTTGTGACATTACTATGGTTGCGCTGCTTGCGTTAAAAGTTAGGCAGCAGAGAGTAGAGAGTAGAGACAAAGGGGAAAACAAGAAACTAAGTAATTTCTTTGTGATGCATATATGATGCTGTAATTGCAATATATACAATGATATAAAATGAAAATAATAATAATTTCAAATACTACCTCCAGTTCCAAAAGCTAAATAAATAAATAAAGGTTGAATTTGATTATAAATATAAAATTTAATCTAATTTATTTTTATATTTATTATTTTTTGCTAAACTAATTTACAGAACTTATAGATTGATATATAATTTAATGCTGTAAAAATATTTTAGGGAAAATTACCTCACATTTGTTATAATTAACTAATCCATTAGACCTTTTTAACCAACTCAAATTAATTAAGTATTTTTTATATTAAAGAGACCGAAGGGAGTGTTATAATTTTAATGATGAAGTAATATTTCTTTTGTGACTAAACTTACGTTGTATGATCATTAAACGTAGAAATCTAAGTCAAATATTTTTTTGTATAAAATTTCTCTACAATACATGAATATTTTTTTAAAATTATTTATATTGTTCTTCTCAAAGAAACAAATCCATTTCAATTTATAATAAACTTCAGGAGGCATGAAGCCTTGGCACTTCTCAGAATATAACATGAACTTTCAGATTATTTTTGTCCGTACTTATAGGGAAGGCAATTTTGTAGCTTATGTTTTTAGCTAATCGTAGTCTAACCTGTGATAATGAATTGTACAGGTTTGAGGCACCACTAGTGAGACTTAGTGGGTGTTTTTTGCCCACGTTTTGTTTTGTTAATGAACATAGGTTTACAGGGTGTTTTGCCCTGTTTCTTGCCCAAAAAAAAAAAAGTTCTTTAAAAGCCGTAGGGTGCAAGTAAATTTCAAGAAACCACTTTTTACATTTACTTTTAATGAAAAACTGGTAATAATTATTTGACACTTAAAAAGAAAAAGAAAATTGGCGAGGGAATTTTACTCCGTTGCTTATTTACTGTTTTTTTAAGTGTCTAATTTAAAAAATGATTATATTTTAGACAAACGTATAAATTATAAAAAGCACCCACCCTATCCCAAAACCACAAGTTAAATAGGATCTGAGGGAGTAGAAATGAGATGGTCAAACTAATTTACATCTTTTAGAGACTTACTTATTTGTTACTTTGATGTGTGTTTAAAATGAAGGTATGAGAGCAGTCAAAGCTTCGATTCGGCCAGCGATAGTTGGAACAACATAGTATGTGGGAATCAGACAATAAAAGATTCTCCGGCTCTTTCTTCAACTGTGCAACAAGTGCTAAGGAATCTAGGCATAGCAACCCCAAGAATCCCTGGTTCCTATGTGGCCACTAAGACGCCTGTCCCTAACAGTAATGATCTGAATATTTATGGCTTGGCTCAATGTGTTGACACTGTCCCACAAAAGGGGTGCCAGACTTGTATTAACATTGCTTTAAGCCACTTTCAGAATTGCCTCACCAACACAGATGCTAAGAGTTACGATATTGGCTGTTTCGTGAGATATTCCACCACTGCCTTCTTTGCTCTTAATCAAACAATTGATATTAACCCCTTCTTGAAACAAGGTAAAGTTATAATCTTCAAATGCATAATTATTGTATATATACATATTTGCTTTTACATATGAAATTTTAATTAAGTCCCAGGCTAGCATATGAATATATATGCATATATTTATATATATGATTATAGGGAGTTATTTGCATAAACTTCAAATGCATCGTTGTACGTTAGAGCTTGATTAGAAAAGTTTCCTGCCCTGCAGGTTCAAGCAATAAGAGGGCCTTCATTGGCATTGTTATTGGATGTTTAGTGCTTTTATTTATCTTCCTTATTTTATTATTTACCTGGATTAGATCACGAAAAAGCCAAAAGAGAGTTCCCAGAGGTAAACAAGGTCTCCAATTTGATTTTTCTCAGCATAAAAAGTCACGGGATTTCATCTTTATGAAAGGGGAAATCTCTGGCTTTTTTTTAATCAAAAAATAATGATGAGAAGTTGAATTGACTAATGTGTTTAACAGGAGATATCACTGGAATTAGCATGTTGAAAGCCGCGGTTAATTACAATTACGGGGATTTGAAGTCTGCAACAAAAAATTTCAGCATTGAAAATAAACTTGGAGAAGGCGGATTTGGTGCAGTATATAAGGTAACTATACATTTTCATTTTCATCAATATTTTGATATAGATCATGTTCCAAAAGCGTGCAAGCATGTCTCTTCTAATTGAGTTTTACCTAGTGTTGTAAAAGATTACCTTTTTTTTAAATAAAGGACAAAGGTATAGAACCTCTAATTTGACACCTCTTAATCATCATGAATAGGGTACCTTGAAGAATGGAAAAATAGTTGCGGTGAAGAAATTAACTTTACGACAATCCAAGAGGATAGAAGAAGAATTTGAGAGTGAAGTGAAACTTATACGTAACGTTCATCATCGGAATCTTGTCCGGCTTCTTGGATGTTGCAGTAAAGGCAATCAGAGAATTCTGGTTTATGAATACATGGAAAAGACCAGTCTTGACAGATTCTTATTTGGTATCTTCTATTAACCAACAAAGCTTGTATGGTTGCTCATGCAATTGCTATTATATTTCTTAATAATATCATGGCATATAGGATATTTTCAAATTAACAACGCAACAAATCATCTTTGACTCGTCTATTAACAAAAATGGATTCATGTGCCATGACTTTATTCAAGAACTTAATCAATACGTTGTGTGTGTAAATTTCCTATTGAAACATTTTGTGAATAGATCGTTCTGATGTTTCACCTTTTACTTCTTTCTCTGCTAGGAAAAAATAAAGGTTCTCTTGATTGGAAGCGACGATATAATATAATTTTAGGAACAGCAAGAGGTTTGGTTTATTTACACGAGGAGTTTCATGTTCGTATTATACATAGAGACATAAAGACTAACAACATCCTCTTGGATAATGATTTACAACCTAAAATTGCTGATTTTGGCCTAGCAAGACTCTTACCTGAGGACAAGACTCATCTTAACACAAGATTTGCAGGAACATTGTAAGTTGAAATAACTTCATTTATGTGATTTTCTTAAGTTCTGTTGAAGTTCTGGACTCTTCAAGGAAATGATAATATATATTATTATATTAATTCGTTATTGAATTATAAAATCAAGGGAAAGGAACCAAATTTTTGAACCCATTTCTTATATCCTAAGTTCTTTTATACATGATTCCCCAACCGCAATGATACATTTACCCACAACCTCAGAAATGTAATATATTAGAGGAAAACTTACAGTTACCCACAATGTTGAAGAAGATTAGTAAACCAGAGGGAGATAACTGTAGTAGTTATTGCTTCTTCTTTTCTTTTCTTTAATTTGTAGCAATGTGTACTGTGTCTGCATTCATGTCTATTTTAGATTTTGCTGGTTCTTTTTTCATACACATTTTCTTTGTTCCAAATAGTTGCGTTTGTATTTTTTGATGAGTCATTGTTATGATCTTTTAGCTAAAAAGTATTATGTAATTTTCAGAGGATATACAGCCCCTGAATATGCAATTCATGGACAGCTATCAGAAAAAGTTGATTATATAGTTATGGTGTTATAATCCTAGAAATTGTTAGTGGTAAAAGAAACAATGAATTAAATGCCGATGGTGCTGATGAAGGCGGATTCCTCCTTCAAAAAGTAAGTTCTCATGATTGTTCAAAGCAGCATTTTTTTTTTTTGAGAAAATTATAAGCAGGACTCTTTTTACAACTCATGTTAACTCTTCTAAGAAAAGTCTTTCCTTTTTTATTAGTTCATTATATCAAGGTAATACATGTTCAAAAGAAATTAATTAGCCTGAGGTTTTTTTTTTTCAATCTTTTCTCTATTTCTTGATCTTTTTCACTTTTATTATCTCATTTGGCAGGCTTGGAACTTGTACAAGAGAGGCATACATTTAGAATTGGTGGATGAGACCTTAGAACCTAATGATTATGATGCAGAAGAAGTGAAGAAAATAATAGAGATTGGTTTACTTTGCACACAAGCATGTGTAGAAATGAGGCCAAAGATGTCTGAAGTAGTTGCATTGCTCCAACAAAAGGATTTATCAGAGGATATGAGACCTACTATGCCTATTTTGACTGAAATTGGTTAAAGGTTCATGGAAGACACTTGGATTTTAACCTCTGGTACCTTCTCTACATATGAAGGTGTGGCTTTAAGTTTTGAACTCAAAAAAGCAAAAGCCAAAAAAAAAAAAAAAAAAAAAACTAGAAGAAGGAGAAGTCTCGAAAAGTTATTGGAGACTTATAAATTAATTATATTATATGTCTTGTGTATATGATTTCACTTGATATGTATAAATTAATTGTTGAACAATGGGTTAGTCAATTATAAATTTTCTCTAATCTTCCCGTGGTAAGATATGAACTCTGATATTTGAGGCTTCTGCTGTGAAGCTCAACATTAACATATAAGAATTCCAACACACAAAAAAAAAAAAATTGACATATAAGAATGCTTCTATCTTGAAAAGTTATTGGAGAATTTTGAGATTTTAATGAACTACGATATAACGAAAAGATAATGATAGTAATGTTATTCCAAGACCCATTATATGGGTAACATATAAAAACCCACATGGTACAATATATGTGGGATATAATGCTTTTAAACTATGATACGCTGCATCCGATCCTTAATATAACAGGAGAATAAGTAATTTGCAAATATTAAAAAAATTAGTTAAGTTATTTATTTGTAATAAATTGATACTATTTTTCTTAAAATATCTTTGTTAATCATCAATATTAGAACTACCCTTAATAGAAACTTCATAACATGTTGTAATCACCATAGGAATTACTTGGAGATGTAATGGATAAATATTAGAGTTTTATACTTAGGACTAAATTAAATATTCAACTAGCTTTTATATTACAAGCCGAAAGTAGGTAGTATATTCATATCAACCTATTCATATTGACTAGTGAGTGTTAGGAAGAATAATCTTCAGGAACGGCCGGTAGTTAATGAAGATATTATCTGCCTAGCTGCATCATATCAAGAAGTGTTGAAGCAAAAGCTAACATGTAGATATTCAATGTAGATAAGATTACCAATTTGAGTACACATAATTCAAAGGCACTGATTTATCTTACACCATAGGCCAAGTGGCCATCATTGCATACAAACATTGCTAACTGCAAAGTTGACGTTTCATTGTAATCAAATCTTGAGTAATGGAATGAAAAAGAAGAAGAACACTTTATTTACTTTTCCGTTGCTAATTGTATGATCATGCGTGTGAAGCAAATCACCTTCCTGATAAAATGGAAGTAGAGAGAACAGCATTTGATGAAGACGAACTGTGAGTGACAGAAGTGTCTCTTTTGGGCCAAGAAGTAGGATCAACATAGACAGGCATAGTTGGCTGGTTGTGCTCCATTAAGCTCTTTCTTTTGAGCATTCTAACAACTTCAGACATTCTTGGCCTTGCTGCAGGAGATGCTTGCGTGCAAAGTAGCCCAATTTCTATTATTTTCGTTACTTCTTCCGCATCATACTCGTTTGGGTCTAAGGTTTTGTCCACAAATGCTATATGCATTCCTCTCTCATAAAGTTTCCAAGCCTGGGATCAAAGTGATCATATATATAATGAAAAAACGGGTTAATTGTCTGAACACTAAATCCAGCACTTGAAATTTGTTCAATGAAATGCAATCCATTGTCATGTTTTTACTACTAGGAATTTACTTACTCTTTGGAGGAGGTATTCACTTTCATCATCAACCTTCAATGCACTACTTTTTTGTCCACTTATGATTTCTAGGATTACAACACCATAGCTATAAGTATCAACCTTTTCTGATAATTGTCCATGCATTGCATACTCAGGTGCCACATATCCCCTAAAAAAAACATATCACTGATTGCATAATGAAAAGTGTCTAAAGGTGTGATAGCAATGTTCCATTCTATCATCAACGCATGATTTCTTCTAATAATAATAAAAGTAAATAAATAGGATAAATTGTATGTGCATTCACTTACATTGTTCCAACAAAATTTGTATTAAGATGAGATTGGTCTCTTGGAAGAAGCCTTGCTAGTCCAAAATCAGCAATTTTAGGTTGAAAATCATCATCCAATAGGATGTTGCTAGCTTTTATATCTCTATGTATAACACAAACATGGAATTCCTCATGTAAATATGCCAAACCTCTTGCAGTGCCAAAAATTATCGCATAACGTTGCATCCAACTCAGAGAGCCTTTATTCTCACCTATTTTCATCACTTCACAGTGTAAGAAATAAGGATAAAGGAAGAATAGAAGAATTAAAGCTGATTCTCAAAACAATATAAGATATTCATTTAACAGATTGATTTTGTCTGTACCAAATAAGAATTGGCCAACATTGTTGTTTTTCATGTACTCGTAAACAAGAAGTCTCTCTTGGCCTTTATTGCAGCATCCCAAAAGTCGAACAATATTTCGATGATGAATATTACTTATCAACTTCACTTCACTCTCAAAATCTTTCTCCATCTGTTCGGATTGGCTTAAATCCAATTTCTTGATAGCAACTACCTTTCCATTTTTCAAAGTACCCTGTTCAACAAAGACATTATACTTAAGACTAAAGAACATGCTTATAGTTCACCAAAAAGAAAAAGGGAACATGCTTATAGAAAGTTTTATTTATCTTCATTCAGAATGTGCAGATGTTTAACAATAAATTAATTTTGAAATGAACTATAACCTTTTAGTGAAAGATCAACCTTTGCTTTTTTTTTATTTTTTATGAGCCCGATTCATATATAAGAGGACAAAAATATTGAAGAACTAATGAAATCTTGGCAGAGTGTGACAAACAATAGCACGCCTATGTGTGTTCCCCCCAAAAAAAGAAAAAGAACAACTTCAATGCAACAAGCCCAACAAGTGTCTCCCGATAAATGACATCAACTGTAATAATTAAAAGAAAAGTTTTATGAGGTCTACCTTGTACAAATCACCAAAGGCTTGTTCTCCTAGTTTATATTTTTCACTGAAATTTTTTGTCGCTGACTTTAGATCTTTATACCTATAGTTAACAGGGCCTTTTAACTCAGTTGCTCCCAAAATATCACCTGCAAGGAAAATAAAATTAAAGTAAAAAAATCTCCGGCAGCCAATAACAAATCATATGCAAAGCAATTGATGCAAGGATAATCACATTAAATAATTTCAAATTAAATAATAAAGACCATTTTCGGTTATCTTACCTTTAGGAACCATCTTCGATGACTTTGATCGCATATACAAAGCAAATAATGCTAGTATAATCAAAATAAAACATGTTCCTCCAACGACTCCACCAATAATAACGGCCTTCTTCTTGCTTGAATCTCCTACAAATCACAAGAAAAATGTTGACCCACTTAGTTTTCACCGAAAGCCAATGCAAAATATATATGGAAGCCATTTCAAGTTTACTGTAATAATCCACCTTGTTTCAAGAAGTGATTGATGTTAGTGGTTTGATTGTCAGCAAAGAAGGAAGTGGTGGAATATCTCATGAAGCAGCCGAAATCAAAAGTCTTAGCATTTGAGTTTGGGAGACAAATCTGAAAATTTCTCAAGGCAATGTTCAAGCAATTGTCGCAACCGCTTTGTGTGAGAGTCTCAACACATTGAGCAAAGGCATAAATGTTTGAGCCGTTGCTGTTAGGTACTGTCGTTTTGGTGGCTGCAAAGTAACCTGGGATTCTTGGTGTGGCTATTTCCAGATTCCTCAGAACTTGTTGCACAGTTGAAGCAAGTTCAGTTGAGTTTCTTGTTTCATTCCCGCAATTAATGTTGTTGCTCGCGTCTGTTGACTGGTCAAAGAAGCTACTGCTCTCGTACCTGCGTAAGATGCATGAAAAATCAGGTTTCTAATTAATTTTAGGCAAGGTACTGGAAACTTATTAGTTCAAGAGAGTCGATGGTGTAACCGTAATTAAATTGGAATCAACCCAATTATTAAAATAACATGTACAATTAAAATATAGATAATATGTATAACTCTGTAAATGAGTAATATTTAAATAGACAAGGCATTAACTCTGAAGAGTGGGGTTTCAAGCTTAGCAAAGAAAAAATATGTATAAAAATCAACCCGTCCACCTATTCAAAACTCTTGACCAGATCAGACTAATTCACTGGTCCAACCGGCCAACCCAAGTTGAGTTTTAATACCGTAATTTCAGGTAATTTGGATTCTGAAAAAGGTACAATCCTGCTTGCAATCACTAAAGACTTCATCATAACTAGTCATCCAAAGTGCGTGTGTTGTGCGTGTCACCCGTGTATGTGCTCAACTAATATCCTGAACAACTAATTATGCAATTCAAATTCCAGGTACTATTTGACTCGAGCTACTCTTCTAGCATTTCTTTTTCTACTAGTAAAACCCAAACATAAAAAATTACTTAAAGGGATATCAGTCTCTTCTCAACCCAATCACTGTTGAGAGCATTCAAAGTGGATCATATTTGTCATTTCTCTGATTGGATAGACTTTTTGTGGAGACGAAGGAAGCAAAATAATGTAGTAACTCAACTTCTTAATATAATAGCTAGATATTCCCTTCGGTATAAAATATAAGTTAAACTTTTTAAAAAATTTTTTTTTTATAAAATAAAATTCACTTTTGTCCAAATATTGAATGAGTTTTTTTTTCAACTTTACCCTCATATATTTTTTTTCTTCTTTAATTCATTTATTATATCTTTTACCTATTCTCTTCATTGATAAGGATATATTAGAAAAGTCAAATATATACCTTACACATTTATTATCTCTTCATTGGTTGTGGTGAAGGAGGAAGGAAGGCCGCCGAACTGATTGGCGTCTTCTTTGCTGCACCCAGACAATAAATTTTAGGCCAAAAAATTGAACTCATCGGCAAGCCAAATGCAGGTTCCAGGATACTTTGTCTGGATTTGAAGTTGGAATATCAATATTGTATATTTTATGCTAATGAAATTAACAATTAGGGTTAAAAAATTGAAAAACAAAACACTTTATAAAATTAAAGAATTAATTGAAATCTTATATAAAATTATAAGGCTAAATATGCAATTTTATCTTTGTTTTATTCTTGTTTTCTTTTAAGTTTTTGCATCTCTTTGATTCAACATTTAGCGGGTGTTTATGAATGCTTAAAAGTATTTTTTAGAAGCACTTTTTTGTAAAATAAGATAAATTTTTTTATATATTTATTTTGTAAACCGTAAAAATATTTTTAAAACTATGATTTGGTTTCCATCCAAACACCTCCTTATTGTAAAAACATTTATTAAGTTATGGTGATTTGGTCAAGGACTCGCTCTTTATAATAAGACTAATTAATAAAAGGGTAAAACTAGTATGGGAAAACAGTCAATTGCTATAAGTAAATAATCGAGTACTCTTTCAGTTCTAAATATAACACTTTTTTTATTATTATTTTATAATATAAATTATACTATAAAAAGGGTCTTATATTTAGAACGAGAAAATTATCTAAAAGTGGCAATTATTATGGAGGAAGTAACAGGAGTGCTGATTTCCTAGCCACTCATATATATATATATATATATATATATAGATATTATCGCTACCTCTTGGTTGCCCATTTATTATCCAACCTATTTCCCGAAGACTCTTTGTTCTATTTTGCATGTTGATGTTTTGAGTGTGACTCTATCCACTCAAGTGGGACTCTTGTTTTGCTTCTTTTCTATTATTGGGTCTCGAATCATTAATTGATTCTTTTAATAGAAATAAAATAATAATATTCACATTTCACCCAAAAAATAATAACGTTCACCATTGCCGTTTACTTTGAAGGCACCATTTGCCCCTATTGTGAAATTGGCACGAGGATGCTACCTATAGATGTTTAATTATTGACCCTTGGTAATTGCTCCCAGCCTCATAGAGATATCCACCTTACGTCTACTCTCGGGTTTTTATCGAGTTTTCCCTGTTTGTACCGGTTTGTTTGGAGAACAATTCATCTGCTAAACCAAAGCCCCGTTTACTAGGTTTCAATTTGAATCTGTCGATCTGGTCTGATTTTTCGAATCTTAAAATTATGTCTAGTTAACTCATTTTTCATAGTTGTTAGCTGCCTTGTATTAGTTCTCTGCCTTAATTTTGCAAGCTATATTAATTAATCTGATTTCCTCTTCTATTTTTTAAAATGTGTTTCAAGTGCATACTAAATTAAACCCACCCAACCCCCAAAAACATACATATAATGAGAGGAAAAGAAGGAGAAAGGAGAGTCACTTATGTTGAAACAACTAGTAAGAGAGTTGTTTTAGTTTAATTAGAGGTAAAGCTTCTGCTCGAAAAGGTTACTTGGCTCAATAAAACCCAAAAAGCCTGTTTTTGGCAGTGGGGATGCATGCTTAGTGCTTGTTGGAATGATGATTAGGATTCCCAAATATATTTATTGGACAAAATTTCTCTAGTACATTTAGTTTTATACTCACAGAAAAATATTTTTTTTTTATAAATTGAGACAAACTTCTCAACATATTTATTTTGTATACTGTGAAAAATACTTTCAAAACTTTAATCTTGTTCCTACCCAAACAATCTCAAAATAGATTTTTAATAAAATTAAATAAGGAGATATCTATTTCAGATTCACTTTGAAAAGGTGGTGATCATCAGAGAAGCGGAAGAAGACAAAAGACTTATAAAATCCTCAAAACCAACTTTTTAATTATAATTTTTGAAATACAAAATAAACAGGAAAGAGAAATTTTGTCTCAAATTAAATTTATAAGTGCTTATATTAAATAGCGCTGAGTAAGTTCCACTGTAAGCGAAAGCTGAGATAGAATGGATGAAAAATTTTAATGATTTCAATTTAAAAAAATTCATAAAAATAAATTTAAATTAATTCCTTTTATATTATAATATGCACTATAAAATTTCACTATTAATACCTTTTAAATTTAAAATATTATAATATTTAGGAAGAGTATTTTTTTCTTACATATTTTCACTATTAACATTTTACAATTCTATTTTTAAAAATTG
Organism: Neltuma alba; assembly: GCF_004799145.2. NCBI lineage: Eukaryota > Viridiplantae > Streptophyta > Magnoliopsida > Fabales > Fabaceae > Neltuma > Neltuma alba. The sequence continues at coordinate 51,059 of NW_021637240.1, forward strand.
TCGTGCTATGAGGTTTTGTGACTCTTTGAATTATTGCTTCTGTCAATGAATTCATCCCCCAATCGAGGAGGATCGATACATGTTTCGATGCCATATTGAACTAATCGTTCGACTGACTACGTTTGGAATATCCATTAGGCCAAAGAAATTTCCTACCCTGTGCCAGAACGCGTGATGTTTTGATTCTTCTATAATTCGTTACGATCTTCTTTTTCTCCTTTGCGGATTGGTTCTTATCAGTACTCGGTGTCCGCGATTTCAACTGTGATTTCTTTGATTAAGTTCAGGTAACAATGATGTAGCACAATGTTGCATACATGCTGTAGTTGTTAATGTTACCTGATCAATAGTAGATCCTGATATTAAATTATTTGCAGCTCAAGACCAGACTTTGATAGTTTTTGGCGTCACTAAATGATATGAAGCTGTGAGACTTTGCTCAAGAATTTATGAACTTTTACTTCATTAGTGGTTTTCCTAGCTAGTTCCACCAATACCAATGCCAGCATATATTTTCTGAACCGTTATGTTGTGCAGCCGGACAAGATCGCTGCTGTAGAGACGCTGGACAGGAATTGTATTCATCTACTCACTTCACTTGAGGTCAGAGACGGAGTTGCGCACTTTCATTCCCGCATTGGCTGGGATTGAGGTTGGAGTTGGCTAGGCTTTGCAAAGGTTTAAGACCAGTAGGCTGCAATATGGCGTGGATGCCGCGAATCTTTGGGACAAATTTGACATCAACACTAGGTCCTTCTGCACCTTATTCCTCTAGATTCTTCTCCAAATCAGATCCGTACATCAGTAATGCCTCCTTCCTTTCTCTACCATTTCTCCATGCTTCATTTTCATTCACTATTTGATATGCCCAAAGCAAAAATATCGGACAATTTTGGTAATTGTAAAAGAGGCCCTGTCAATGTGTAGATTTTAGCTTCGTAGTAGCTGGTCTATTCAAAATCTGATTCCCCCCCCCCTCTTGAATCTCTTGCACCTCTTAGGCTGCCATTCGTTGGGATAAATGGGAATGAGGGTTTCATTGTTTTCTCGTTGTTGAGTTTGTATAACTTGGAGAAATAACCTGCTTTAAGCCTTACCCAGGATTAGCTATTCTAGAATTAAATAAGTGACCATGCTTCAGTCTTAAAGTGTCCTCACATGTGGATAAGTCTTCTTGTTATTAAGTGGCAGACCTATGGATACGATAAAGTGTTGTTTTGACGCTTGCTACTGCAGCAAAGGTTGGAATCCCCGAGTTTGTAAATGGAATAGGGAATGGAGTTGAATCCCATGTTGCTAAGCTTGAAACAGAAATTGGTGACTTCCAGAAGCTTCTCGTCTGTCGTACCCTCAAGCTCAAGAAGCTGGGCTTTCCTTGCAAACATGTAATCCCAATCACATCTCTGCTTGCTTTCTCTCCATGCAGATACAAGAACATATTATCATTTGTAAAAGCACCTATGCATATGCCTTAATATTCATGCATATATGTCATGTCAATGACCAATATCTTGTGTCTTCAAGATATTTCTTAAATTTTTAAATTCTTGGTAATTTCTCTTAACACGTTTGTTGCTGAACTTTCATTATTGTCTCTATCTTTTTGTACAAATTTATGGATTTATCATACACTTTGTTTCTGTTCGTTAAATCCTTCTTTTCTTTGGCTGGTGTCATTATTCAAATTTTAATATTTTTGTTTTCCCACCAAATGCCACTTTATGAACCAGATCTGTTATGCTCAGGTCCTTTTTATTTGGAATTTGTCTTAGAATCTGTTAGCTTCGTGTTTTTACCTTTTTATTTTTTGGCTCAGAATGGATGCTTACCCAATTTTCGCCAGAAAGTATGCCAATAGTGCAGCATTATTTCCTGGCATCTTGCTGGTATAATTTGACAGTATGATTATGTCCTATAGCTATGCTTCATGTACAGAACTTTATTGGATTCTAGAAGAATAAGCAGCTGGAATCTGAATTCACCTTTATTGAAGTGGATGATAGATGTCAACCGTCTTATTTTGTTCCGCTGCTAAAAATAATTGTAAATCTCACTAGTGCGTGTGTTATATTGCGTTCTGATGTTGCACGTCATCTTCTTACAGCTGATTGGAAGCAGGTTCCTGATGGCTCCCTTGTATGAAAGTTGAACTGACTTGAGTTTTCAAGCAATTGTTTGTGGCTAGCGCTTAGTAATAGCAGGTCTTTTGTGGTTATATGGGTAAAAGGTGCTTCCTTAACGTACTACATAGCATTCTACCCCTTGATTGACTCTGTCGCTGATAGAATGCCACGACTTATATACAGTAGAAAGAAGAGAAAATTTGGAGGGTATAGGGATGGTTATGCTATGAAGAGTAACTTCCCTGCCATGCTGTCATATGTTGCCTAATGTGTTGTCAATGATCTGAGTGAGTTTATTATGCGTCGTCAATTTCTATGAGGATGTGGTGTCAATTTCCAAGGGGTTAGTATGCTCAGTTATTTTGATTTCATTGTAATATATACGTACTGGACTGATTATTAGGGAATCTATGTGAGCTATTATTCAGCCCTTTTATGGGAGATTAGATTTTCTTGGTGGCTTTTTTCTGTTAGATTATTCGGACCTAGCTGAAGAACAACAACTCCCTGGCTTGTTAAACAGGCTGCAGGGATATGACCATTTTATCTTTGGCAGAAATAAAGGTTTTGTGATGTTTCCACTATCTTGTTTCAAGACTCCTTTAATTGATATTCGTTTTGGACCATAAGACATTAAAATGCGTGGGGCCTACATGCGAACTCTTTGTAACCTATAGTTTTTGCTTTGCAGAGGAAGTTAATATTGAAATATGCACACAAGTACAGGCTGGGATTATGGAGGCCTCGAGCTGAACTAATCAAATCGTGATCGGTTTCTTAATAGCTTTTCTTTATCACACCTGAAGTCCTAGATGCGCCAATATGTGAATGCTGGATTTCGCATGGAAAGAACAAGTCTATTGCTTCTGATAATACCCAACTTCATCCCATTCAGAACATCTGGATAATTTTTGGTATTTGCACCATTGAAACACAAGAGACTTGTCTAATTGACCGTCGGTGTGGCTGGTCATTCTGGTACATTTACTGCATTTTCTAATCGTATGACTTGTTTTTGGTAAGTATGAGACTGATGAATTGAAAGATTCAGCAATGCTTCATTTATTCCATGATAGCTATTGTAAAACTCAACGATGCTCTTTATTTGCTCTTTTTTTTTTTTGGTGTCAAGCACATGTATCTTCTTATTCTACTAAGTCTATTTGAAACACTATCAATCCTTAAAATGTGAGCACTTTTAAACTTTGGTTTGTTACGTCATGAGGAATAAATCCTTTCTATTAGATATAATCTGATCAACGAATGCTCTTTAATTTTGCAGTCATGTGCATCCCTTCCTAATTGTTCAATAATTGATCAGATCTGATATTAACTTGTGGTTGAATTATGAAAGTATGATGTGAATATGATTATGACAATAGTAAAAATGAAATTAATGCAAACATGGAAGAAAAAATGAAAAAAAAGAGATAAATTTAATTTTCAGATAGGTACGAAATGCAACTTATAAAAAATCTAATCCTATTTCAAAAGTTATAACTTATATATAGGATTAACGACCACCGAAAGTAACAATTAATGGAACTTACCATCCTCCCACTTTCTTTTTGGTTTTTTTTTTTCTTGGGTGCTTAAGGTCGTAGACCTGCTGAGTATGGGGGCCATAATCAATGCAATGCTTTCAAAAGTGAAAACACCATTCCACTCAAAAGAAAAAGGTAGGCTTCAACTTAATTTAAGGCCAAACGCTTTGTAGTATAATAGCATTGATGCTTTTCTATAGATTGTAACTGAGAGGTCATCGGTTCAATTCTGCTTATAATCTCAAGTTGTTAGTGCCTGTCCTTTTAATTAAAAAAAAAAAAAAAAAGCATAGATGGTTACAGAATGGTTTGTCCTTGGGCTTCAAATGTCAGTACGTGCCTGGGGTTTCCCTTTCTTCAAGGATTCATGTCTTGGTTCCTTGTACAATACTTATTTAACTCTGTGGTGGAGCTCCCATTGTGCTGTGGCTATCCATTCCCATTCCATGGCAGTTATTTAGCAGGGATTCCATGGGCTTGATTTCCTTAGAAATTGATGTGGTAAGGACCAGAGTGGTATAGCTTCAGTATCAGTTACTGTTCATATGAGAGATAGCACGCAAACCAAAGAGTATATGATACTCTTGATAAGCCATAATTCATTAGAGATTTATAAGATGCATAAAGTATTTTGATATTAACATGCTTTACTCTCATTCTATTCTCATAAAACAGATTTCTTTAAAAACAAAATTAAAGAGGTAGGTACTAATAGCCTGAGATTGCAAGCAGGATCAAACCCTTGATCTACCATTTATAGAGGAGCTTTTATGTCACTAGGTGACAAGACCGTTTGCCATAAAAGAGAAATTTAGAATGCATATCAAGATTATTACTTAGAACACTTGCTTGGGCTGTAGGCATTATGAATATGTAGCAGCCTACAATACAGATAGTACAAAAAAACATAATAAATGCTAAATTTAGTATATATCGTGTTTATTTAACAGTTAGTCAGAAGATTTGACTTCCATTTATTGTGAAAGACAAAGCAATCCCAGTACATTGTTCTAACTCTCAAAATAACTGGAGTCAAATCTCCTCTAGCTGTCATAAATCTGATATTTTTCAAAATAAAGAATTCATGTAAAGAGATTACCTCATAACCTGTTTCCATGATGAGAACCTCGTCCTCAATTCATTGTTCAAACATTGGCAAGCGAAAAAAGAACACTTGATGCCAAGATTGGATAAAATTTCTTAAAGGAGTTATGCTTATAAATCATGTGGCTTAAAAGCTAACTATGATGTTATCAAGCCAGTGGCCACAAGATAAAACAAGCAGAATAGTGGAAGTAAGAACCAAAAGACGTATCATATATTCATAGTAGCCCAAGAGTACAGCTGAAACAGATTAACTCGAGACAGAAGATTATCGATCCTCAGGTGCCAAATCCAAGATCCAGATGAAGCAGCACATTTCTTGCATGGGGAAGAATTTATGAACACAGTAAATCAGTAAAACTCCAAAGAATCAAGACAATGAACATGCTAAGAAACTATAGTTAACTCCAATTGATTGATTTTGGCCTCTTGGTGCATGCCCAGATTCCAAATAAGTAAGAAGATTGACAGGATAAATTTTTAAATCTGGTCATAAGAGGAGTAAGCACAGGACAACACCAATTAACAAGACACAAATACCAAAAGAATTTCAAAAGGGGAGAAACTCTTAAAGCTTCAATGCCACCCTCCCATGCATGAATGTGCATGTCTTGTGTAGACAGATATACAAAAAATAATTTCACTAGAGGAGTAGGTACAGGACTGTACCAATACGTGACAATTTAATTTGAAGTTTGGGCAAATTCTCTGAGTTCAGTAGGTTCCTCTCTGCACCATCAAAATGAAATGGAATGTGTAATCCTGGTTCAATAGTTATGACCTGCAAAATAAATAAATGAAAAAGAAAAAATTGTTAACTAATATGTGAATGAACGATGTCAATCAGCACGGCTATAGCATGCAAACAATAAAACTCTTGCATGATCGCCATGTTCCTATATAAGGAAAGGGCAAAAATTGTCATTCTCGGCCAGAAAAATATCCCTGGGTGTAATTTTTTAAGACTTCCTTCAGTTAAATGTAGCATGCTTTAGAAGACATTGACTATCAAATACTTTTAAACATATTAGCTGGAAATATCTGTTGCTCTTAGCGCATCCAATGAAACTCTATAGGACTAAGGCAGGAATGAATATGGACACGTTATATAAAGTTCCAGTGGTTGAGTTTATCTCAAGTTTAGAGAAACTTAAGGCAAGAAAACTTACAACACCTGCCTTGAGAGGATAGTCATAGCTGATCCTTGAACAATCATGTATATCCACTCCCAAGTAGTGACCTAGACCAATAAAAGATGAACATACAGGTCCAGTCTGTATTTATCTTTTCAAACTAGCCTAAAAATTTGTAGAGCCAACAAATAATTCTACTAATCTATGTACACAAAGAGATTAACCAAGCTGTATTTTTCAAGGTATGCATAAAGAAACCGATAGAAGTGGGGTTCAGTGTATGGTAGGCACTGCTTGGAACACCTCTCAAAATTCCAATCCCCTTGAGTCCTTTCTGGAGCATTTCAACCTAAGCAACCAGACCATTTCAAATAATGTAATTAAGGTAAACAAGCTTCAAGTCTGAAGTAGTTAGTTGAATAAACAGAAAGATCAAGTGAAGCAAAAGTAAAGTGCCAGTAAAAAACATACCGTTCTAGCAAAAGAGATACTAAAAAGTTGTCAGAACACACATATGACTGTGGCTGATTATGCAAAATAGTATGATGGGTTAAACACTTATAAGATATTGGTCATCATGCATAGGGTTGATTGCCTCAACCAATATGGCATAAAAATTAAAAATCTTTTCTTTTGGCACATTAATTCAAAATACAAGGAAAAAAAATATATCGGAAACTGTTATTAACCTTTACTCTGTTTTTTTTTTTGGGTCCTTAAGTGTAAACAGTTAGAGAGAAAAAAGCTTGATGACTGAGAATTGTTACAACTCTCCTTTCAGTTAGTCGCTGTGCCATTCTATAATGATAGAATTCCTAAATACTTTAATGGTTTTGTAAATTTACTTTAGCACATACCTTATATCTGAGAACATTATCAACACACACAGAAAAATAAATCATAAAACAGTTTTCTTTTCAATCCATGCATGAATTAGCAATAAATAACAGCAACATAATGAAAAACATGGTTTCTAAGAATAATGGCTAATGATTAAGAACAAGGTGCAATGATGAAGGTACCGAATGATCGTGTATTTGCCGAATGCTTGCACCAGGTTTGCAAAGTTCTGCACAATGCTCGTTTGTTTCCCATATAAGATCATATACAAAACGACATGATATTCGTCTGAAAGATAATTGTAACAAGAAGACACAGACCAATGATGTTATGACTTATGAGACTAGCTTAGAATTAAGGCATGTGTTGCCTGGGTGGCTTTCATCTCAAAATTCACTGGGCATGAACCAAAAACAAAGACTAAGAAGTTTCATACATCATATACCAGCATAAACAAAGGGAAAAAAAATCCCTGCATGCAATCATCAACTATGCTTAATTTTTTACCAATTTTGTTCCTAATTAATATTATATTTTTTCTCTTAAATTTTTTCTTATACTACATTTTCTTCTATCATTTATCTCATTACTAATATTTCTCTCTCTTATTTGCTGTTTATTAAATAAGGGCATACATGCTTGATAAAAATGTTCAAATTTTACATATTTATTACTTTTAACTAACTTTTACTCTTTTCTTAAACCACATAACTTAGTCAAAATTAAAGGACGTTATAAAAAGAGTTGGAGGGAGTATATCATATTTTTACGCATTTTATGTGGATATCTTTTGATCACTTAGTGATTAATTACTCTCTTTATACCTGAGCTGACTGAAGATTGTTTTTAGTGCACATTGTGTAACGGAAACTCTTAGGAATTTTTTAAGACTGGATCAGTATAATCGTTGTGTGCCATTACTCTCTTTCTCTCTTGCTTGAATTAAAAAAAAAAATCATGTGTAAGGGAAAATCGTTGTGTTTAAATAAGAAAATCAATTATCAATTAATAAATAGTAAAGTAACAGTATCCGTGCTCATTTTATTTTTAATATAATTTCAAAAGCATGCAAAATTTGAAAAATAGAAAATATTAAAAAAATCAAATCAACAATAAAAAGGCCCCACTTTTTTATATTGATTCTGTAACAAACAAAACATTAGGGAAAAAAATTTGCAAGGAGCACAATTAACATACCAACTTAATGAATGGTCAGTGAACGAAAAGGATTTCCTCAATTATTTGTTCATTTCTTTCCATTTTCGTCACTACAAAATGTCACCCTAATGAGAGATACACTTAATAATCTTGATATATTTGTAGCCTTTTTATTTGCTTTAATTAAGTGCAATAAATCATTTCAACATTTATATTATATATATAATTATATATAGCCTAATTAATGTTTATGTGGACCATATATTTCAGACCTAACTACTCAGTTTTGATTGTGTCTTCCACTATATGAATATTGCACGTTGACACATCCATTAACTGTATATATTTTAACATATACTACCTTCGGTCTTTAATATAAGACCTTGTTTGACTTTTATTTTGGTTCTAAATATAAAATCTCAATCCACTTTGTCTATTATATTTATGTATTTTTTTCCTAAGGTAGTCCTTCTAACAATAGTAGTTCTAACCAATACACTTAATTAGCAAGTATATTTTAGGAAAAAAAATCTATTTATTATAAATAACTAACTTAACTTCTTTTCTTAATCTTTTCAAATTAGTCAACTAGCTCTTATAATCAGGACCGGAGATATTATATATATATATATGTACATATCATGACTCATTGAAATGTTGATGATATTTTTGTCAAATTAAGAAACAAAATAAGTCCAAAACAGCATAGAATAAATTAGTTGTAAGAATGAGTCAAACTCATATGTGTGCGCGCGCGCGTGTGCGCGCGTGTGTGTGTGTATTCTACTCCCCATTTGGCACGCTACAAAATGATTCCCTAATATCCATCGAACTCATTCAGAAGACAAGATAGTGAAGTTCTGCTTTTTTCAAATAAAACAATTTCAACTAAACATACTGAGATTTTTTTAGTCTTTGTAATATATGCGCCTTTTTTATTAAAATAATTTTTTTTAAATTTCCGCATTCAAAATATTTTACAAAATTAGATCATATTTTGAGAACATATAATATATAGAATTTCTCTCTTTTTTTAAAAAAAAACTAATCAAATATTCAGTGCTATCAACTAATTAATTTTCTATGGGCTAATGAACTAATCTTCAATAAAACTCAAAGGGAGAAAGACGTAAAAATACCTCCCAAATCCCAATTCAGGAATAAAGCTTTTATAGAACGAAGTGGGATTAAATTTTGTAACAAAATTACTTAAATGCCCTTAATTAGGAATATGAAATATGAAAAAAATTAAATGACTATAATGGTTAAATAAAAACAACTTTAATTTATCAAATAAGAACAATTAAGATAGCAACAACAAATTTCACAAAATAAATTGTTAAATACCAATGACAGTGACAATTTAATAAGTAATAATTTTAACTTATAAAATGATAACAACAATTAAGACAATGATGATCACTAGTTTCAAGAAAATTACATCACTTCACAAACTTAACTTAAAAATAGCGTTAAGGTGCAAATTTACTATGTAAGTTTAAAATCACGATAACTTTTTTAATGTTAACAATATTATCTGTCAATATAACTAGTTAGTTTTTATGGTAATGGGCAAAATTGCTATGATTCAAAATTTTTAGGATAAATTTGCACATAAAAATCTTTCAGGTGCCCAATTGAGTGAAAATTTTCACACGAATTTGTATCTTAACGCTTTCAAAATATCTCTTAGGACTTTATACAGGAATTAAGACATTTTAAATAACCATATGAGTTTCTCATATTTTGTTAATTGATGTCTTTCTCTCAAACTTAAATTTAAGACCTTATTTAAAAAAAGTTCCAATTTTATAATAACTCAGCCCAGCTGTTGTTCGTTATTATATCACACTATCGCTTGTAAGGTGAAGTTGAACTTCCTTTAATTGTCGCTTTGGGGTTACTTCAAAAATTAACCGAATTAATGCAATATAGTGCACAACTCGGGTCGTTTCACTTTGAGGAGCCGAAAACGAAATTAAACCCTAGTAAATGAATGCAAGTAACCTAAACTATAAAAAGATATTTTTGATTTTGAAAAGCTGTTAATTAAATATTATGAATCAAATTGAAATTAAAATACCTTTTTTTTGTTTTTATATAAAAGTGATTAAAATGAATGGAAATTAAAGAAATGAAAATGAGACACACAAATAACACTGATAAAAATCAATCCTCCAATTCAACAACGCAGGCAATCATCACTCTAAAAGATGTGGGAGTTAAAAAAAATGAATTAAGAATTATAATTAAGCTTTTGATCCAACAACCGAGCCACCTCGAGTTGCCACAAAATATTTTCCTAAAATCCCAACTTACTAACTGCAACCAGAATGGTAAAATGGGATCAAGGATGCCAAAAACCAATGCTTAATTAGAACTCTTAAATCCAAAATAACAGAATTAAAGCTAGCAAGAGACTATATGATCCAAAATTCTAAGCCACCTTAGAAAATCACAATATATTAATTCCAAAATCAATACAAATGTCATAACCACAACATTATAATTGAGATCAAAACTATAAACAGCCCAATGTCAAATACTAAGCAATAATTCAGTCACAATAATCTCTAAATATAATCAGATTAAGCAATACAATTATCCCAACAATCAGAAAAACTATCCTAAGACTAGGAATTGTTAAACAATTATTGAGTAAGAAATTAAAGTAACTAGAACTCCCCCTTAAAGATCCAAGCTCCTGCAATTATTGTTGAATTGGAGAATCAGAGGATCTTAGCCACGGTTTGCCATCAAGTTTGCTGCCACAATCAGTATTTTGCTACAGGATCCCATGGAAGAACACTGTTCACGCTGAATTTGTCGTGCTCGTGCCGTCCAGCTCCTGCTCACCTCTGGTTCTGTGGTCACGCTGAGAAGAAGAAGGGATGAAGACGATGATGATGAAGGGACGCTGGAGATGATGATGAAGAGTGTGTCGCTCGCCGCCCCTCCTCGCTTGCGTCTGTGTCTACCCGTTCGTTGCCGCCGCTCAGCTCTGTTCCGTCTTTTTCTCCTTCGGCGTGAAGGTGATTCAATTATTAGATATTAGGTTGGGGGGGCAAAACGTTGCGTTTTGCTCCCCCTTTTATTATTATATTTTTTTTAATTGATTTTTCTTTTTTTTTTTCTTTTTATTTAGTTATTTATTTTTATTTTTAATTTTCATTTCTTCCAAAAACCTGCCAGCAAAATTCAAGGATAAGATAGCATTAATTGTCCTCAAAAATCAATTAGTCACAATTAAACCAAAATATGACAATTTTACCCCTATAAAATAATAATTCAAAATAAAATAAAATAAATCAATTAAGGCAAAAAGGGACCAATTAAGCTGACAAAACTCATATAAGAGATACCAAAATATATAAAAATAATTGAGTTTGTCAACTCCCCCACACTTAGCCTTTTGCACTCCTGGGCAAAACTTCATTAAAGAAGAATTCAATAGAGAGACTCAATGCAAGCAAACATAAAACTAACTAAGCATGAATGTGCAATTAACTCAAGCAACCTTTATTCTTAATTAATCAACAATCATAGAATACTTCAGTGCAAAGAAATTAACACAAGAAACATAGCAGGATAAAAGAAGAGAAACATAATAGAGCTCACATAGGTACAAGTGTTTCACTCATCTCTCAAATGGAAAAATTTCACTCAATCCACCTAGATTAGCACCTACCATAAGCTTGTAGAAATTCTAATATCTCCACCACTAACATACCTTAGACTCATGATCAAGGGGACTTGAAGGGTTGTAATGTTGAAAAACAAGGCCAAATGAATGAATGGACTAACAAGTGAAATACATGAGTAATAAAGTATCAACTCAAAGTGAGCTAAGTACAATCACAAAAGAACACCAAAGTGCAGATTTTAAACTTTTGAAATAGAAATCCTTGCTCTTCAAACCACCATTGAATGTCTTATTTCAAATTTATTCTTTTGTTGCAACTTATTTTCTCTTTCTTTTTTTTTTTTTATAACTTTCTTTCTTTGGCTTTTTCTAAACATTTTCTTTTCTTGCCTTTTTCTATTTCTTTTTCTTCTTTTTTTTTTTTGGCATCCAAACCCAAGAAGGCAAAGATATAGACTTTAATGATGTACTTTTCAAACTAAAAAAAAAATCCAAATGTAACTCATGCAAAACACTTGCTAAAAAAAATGAATGGAATGAAAGTGAAAGCTCAAAGGGGTGAACAAAGGTTAAATGAAGTGGTTTGTGTTTGGGTAAAGGTTTAGAAATGAATGCCCCTATCATCTTCACAAACCTAGGTATTAATGCAGCTTTGAAAAAGAATCTAAACAAGTTCTAGAGGTTAACCAAAACTAGGTGAAAATCACACAAGATGAGAAAATATATGGCTCAACAATCCTTCCATCAAGGCTTTCTCCAAGATGTTTCCTCCTTAAGTATCAAGCTATGAAACAAGGTTAATAACACTGCACTAAAGGCATTCTACTATGCTAATTAACTAAGAACAGAAATCACTCAAATCAAATGCAATCCAACTCAGCCGTGCAATATTCACAAGCATTGTTCAAAAAGATTTTAAAAGAGATGCCCAAGGATTACAAAGGTCAAGAGTCAGCAACAACAGAGAGAACAGCAACTCGCCCATACAGCAGTGCAGAACACTGAGGCGAATGAAAATAGGAGGACACAGAAACTAGCAGCAAAATTCCCAAGCAAGAATCACTCTCAAATCATGCGATGCAATTCAGAAATCAACCAATAAGGCAGAGAAGAGAGCAATTATAGCAGCAATACTTATGAAACAGAAGCAAATCCAAAGGAAATTTTTTTTTTTTCAAAAACAGCTCGACAACTCAACAACAATCTCTCCCCCACACTTAAATTTTGCATTGTCCTCAATGCAAAATCCAAGGACAAGGTAATGACAAGAGAAAAAGAGGATCAATAAGGGAGTAAACAAAAACAAGGTTACTTTTCTACTAGAATAGCTCCCCCACACTTATCCTCTTCGATAATTCAGTTAAGCACAGTTAATCAATGCAAAGTTAAGAGAAAATAAGTGAGGAAAGAGACAACCTTGTGCTTAAAGCGCCTTAGACTCTTAAAAGAGAAATTCTCATCAATAATGAGAAACATGAAACTTAGCAAAAAGGATTGCTCTTGATGATTGCACTTTCTTGGTGGTGGTTCAGGGTCAATTGAAAGAGGTCCAAGAGCATATGGTGGAGTTTGGTGTCGAGGAGATCCCTTCCAATTATGTGCCTGCACAGAAAACAACCTAGCAGCAGTACCAAATCTAACAATATAGACTTCGAGAGATTTCAAATAAAGTAAAGACATTTTATGATCTAGGCTCTTCAAGTAGCTACAGCATCCAAGAAAGTCAATGATACTCCCATCAGTAGGAGTCAAACAATCATTTAAAGTTTCAAAACATTTAGGTTCATGTGACGTGGAAACTGAAGAATCCAATTGACAGTTATTGGAGTACAGCACATCACTATCACATTCACAAGAGCTGGGAGGTAAAAACATAAAGCAGAAGAAGATTCATGCAGAATACTACTATTGACACAGCTAACTAAATCAGGAGGCAAATCACAAGACAAAACTTGTTGAAAAGACTCATCTACATGCATAATTTTGTCAATCAAAATTTCAGAGTCTTTCTCAACAACACTAGAAGCTACTAACTCAAAGGAATTATCATGCAATTGGTTCTCAAGGCAATGATCATTCTCACATTTGTCATCAATAATTGCACTCAAACAAGATTTAGCAATCTCAATGTTCTCATACTTATCAATAACAACGCTTCCAACACTGTGAAGAGGAACATGATTGGCATGTAAATCATCACACAAAACAGCATCTTCATCCAAATCACTACCACTAAGAGCAACAAGATGAGTATTAGCATGTTCAAAAACATGAGGGGATTCACAGACAATTTCTTCATCCACCTCAATATCACTCATATTATCAGAAGCTTCAACAGGAATAGTAGTTATAGCACAAGGGTCAATCTCCTCAAGAAGAGGAGCAATATTACCTGATGTAAGGCACGAGTCCTTGTGAGTTTGTGGATGTTCTTGCTTCATCTCAGTCTCTTGCATGAGTGAATTTGGATACTTTGATTCATCCTTCCCCATCCCAGATTCAATTTGCGCTATATCACTCAAGAACTTTCCCAATGCACTTTGACATTCTTCTAACTCTTCCTCTGATTCCTTAGAAATTCCAGATATTTCTACCTCTTCAAGTAATCCATGGTAGTATGAATTTAAGCGGTCGTAAGCTTCTCTTAAAAATTGTATCTGTTCCTTCTTAGGAATAGTAAGAAACGGGTCAGGTTCATTGAATTGATATTCATGAGATTGGGGGAGAGAATGGTACTTGGATTGGGATGAGGGTTGGTGGTAGTATTCATATGGAAAAGGAGGTGGTTCTTGGTGGTGTGCATATGGTAGAGATATATGATTAAAGTATGGTTGTTGAGGTTGGAGTGATGGGTTAGGTGATTGATGTGGAGGATGGTTCATCCAAGAGGGATCATGGGTATAGATGTGGTTAGGCATTTGAGACTCTAGCTGAGCTTGGAAGGAGTCCAACTGTTGTAACAACTCTTCAATCTCTTGAGAACATGTTGAATTAGAAGGTGCTTCATTCCATGTACTATTTCCTGCAAAAAAGTGAGAGTGCGAGGGTAGATCATGATTGCTATTAAACCAAGCCATGAAAAACAAAAAACAAAAAAACAAAAACAAATGCAAACTACTAAAAAAAAAACTAACAAAAATGAAAACTAAAAAGGTTCAACAAATGAACCCCAATCAAGGCTACTTGACACTTAATTACTAGGGAACCAATTTCTTGGCTCCCCGACAACGGCGCCACTTGAAGTTGAACTTCCCTTAATTGTCGCTTTGGGGTTACTCCAAAAATTAACCGAATTAATGCAATATAGTGCACAACTCAGGTCGTTTCACTTTGAGGAGCCGAAAACGAAATTAAACCCTAGTAAATGAATGCAAGTAACCTAAACTATAAAAGAGATTTTTGATTTTGAAAAGCTGTTAATTAAATATTATGAATCAAATTGAAATTAAAATACCTTTTTTTTGTTTTTATATAAAAGTGATTAAAATGAATGGAAATTAAAGAAATGAAAATGAGACACACAAATAACACTGATAAAAATCAATCCTCCAATTCAACAACGCAGGCAATCATCACTCTAAAAGATGTGGGAGTTAAAAAAAATGAATTAAGAATTATAATTAAGCTTTTGATCCAACAACCGAGCCACCTCGAGTTGCCACAAAATATTTTCCTAAAATCCCAACTTACTAACTGCAACCAGAATGGTAAAATGGGATTAAGGATGCCAAAAACCAATGCTTAATTAGAACTCTTAAATCCAAAATAACAGAATTAAAGCTAGCAAGAGACTATATGATCCAAAATTCTAAGCCACCTTAGAAAATCACAATATATTAATTCCAAAATCAATACAAATGTCATAACCACAACATTATAATTGAGATCAAAACTATAAACAGCCCAATGTCAAATACTAAGCAATAATTCAGTCACAATAATCTCTAAATATAATCAGATTAAGCAATACAATTATCCCAACAATCAGAAAAACTATCCTAAGACCTAGGAATTGTTAAACAATTATTGAGTAAGAAATTAAAGTAACTAGAACTCCCCCTTAAAGATCCAAGCTCCTGCCATTATTGTTGAATTGGAGAATCAGAGGATCTTAGCCACGGTTTGCCATCAAGTTTGCTGCCACAATCAGTATTTTGCTACAGGATCCCATGGAAGAACACTGTTCACGCTGAATTTGTCGTGCTCGTGCCGTCCAGCTCCTGCTCACCTCTGGTTCTGTGGTCACGCTGAGAAGAAGAAGGGATGAAGACGATGATGATGAAGGGACGCTGGAGATGATGATGAAGAGTGTGTCGCTCGCCGCCCCTCCTCGCTTGCGTCTGTGTCTACCCGTTCGTTGCCGCCGCTCAGCTCTGTTCCGTCTTTTTCTCCTTCGGCGTGAAGGTGATTCAATTATTAGATATTAGGTTGGGGGGGCAAAACGTTGCGTTTTGCTCCCCCTTTTATTATTATATTTTTTTAATTGATTTTTCTTTTTTTTTTCTTTTTATTTAGTTATTTATTTTTATTTTTAATTTTCATTTCTTCCAAAAACCTGCAAGCAAAATTCAAGGATAAGATAGCATTAATTGTCCTCAAAAATTAATTAGTCACAATTAAACCAAAATATGACAATTTTACCCCTATAAAATAATAATTCAAAATAAAAAAATAAATCAATTAAGGCAAAAAGGGACCAATTAAGCTGACAAAACTCATATAAGAGATATCAAAATATATAAAAATAATTGGTCATAAGGTGACTTCCATGATACCTCATGATGTTAGTCTTCTCTTTTTTCCCTTAGTCTTCCCTTTTTTGCCTTTCAGTCGTTGTTGAAAATTTGAAAGTCTTCCAACCCCATCAGGCAAATTAGAAGTTCTGCTTGACTCTAGAAGCAAGCGAACAAGTCAAATGGGCCACACTCATAATTTCAAAGCGCGTGGAGACCGGCTTGGCTTTTCTTGAATTGGCTTTGCCATCCTTTTCATATATTAATGTTGCTATTGCACCCTTCAAGAATTTGGAAATGAAATGACGATATTGAAATGTAGAGAAATGGCTCCATTATCCCTCTGACTCACTTGCCTTATTAATTCTTTTCTGAGAAAAAAATTATAGATACTTAATCCTCAGCAATTTATTTATCCACAAAAAATATTTTAAATCAAAATATATCCCCATCTGCCGTGGCCAAATTATATATGTTTATACATAATAACTGAAGATTTCCTTTTGTTAAAAAACACAAAAATGTACAGTTTCAAACATCATTTTCCTATTCATCTGAGTTACTTTCAAATGCGTAATATTGTCAAAAATGTTTACTAAACTTAATCATAGTAATTAATCTCGAAGGACATGATCATTTTCATTTCATTAATTATTAATAATAATGGGAGATGAGAGAGATATTCACTGAGAAAAAAAAAAAGAAAATCCAAGTCATATTGCGTTCTTTAGAAAACAAAAAGAATATTTTATTATGTCTTTTTTTTAACCAGCATATTTTATTATTTCTAGTTCTTTATGGGTAACAATAAATTAGATGACCTGTGTATATGAATATGTGTGTGTTAAATGGTGCTGCTTGTTTTAGGTTTGATGTCTCGTGAGAATTTCTACTCCATTATTTAATTTTCTTAAAAAGATTAAGAATTTAATTTTATAATGAAGTAAATGCCCCAAAAATTTATAAAGCATAATTGAATTAAACATTTTTATAACTTGATCAAACTCCTTTTACATATATATATATAAATATAACGATATATATATGCGTCTTAGGTCTAATTAGGAGTTATTTTTTATAGAATACAATTTATAATGAACCGAATTCAATAATTTTATTTGATATAAAAAATATAAGAAGTCAATTTCCGCACATCTTAATAAGACGAAAATAAATCGCATTATTCATAATATATAAGTAATGTGGCTTTCCATTGATTTTATATGTTATATTAACAATTAATATGTATAGTCTATAAATGAGGATATATAATAGATTTATTAGAAAAAATGAAAAATTTAGGTCAGTCAAGTCAACCAAGGCAGCTCAAATTATATATAGCTAACCATGAATTTATCCCGGTCCATTTTGGCCGCACTTTAGAAAAGTTTAAACTAAAAAATAAATTACTATTAATTAATATCCAAATCCCATGATTAATCACTAATTCCTCTAATTCCTTTAACAAAGCATATAACCCAATTCCCTATTTGGTCCCTCTAGTTTCAAGCACTGTGCCTACTTTTTCGTTGCTCTCTCTCACACATCGCTCCTTCTTCCTTCCCCTTCCCCCTCCCCTTCTTACAGAGCCAACAATCAGATTGATCGATGCTTCAACCTCCTAATCTCTTTCCTCTCTCATGGACCTTCATATTCTTCTCATTTGGGATCCTAAGCGGCGTCGTTTCGGATCCACAGACCCATCTTCTGAACAGCAAGTGTAATCCGTACTTCATTTCCAATGTATTCCCGGACTCCAATATTTCCGTCTTTGTCACGGCACAGCAAAGCAATCATTGCAAAAACATTAACTTTCAGCGACGATAAAAAAAGTCGCTGCTGAAAGACACTTTCAGTAGAAACTTTTAAAAGTTTTAGAGGTAGCATTTGTCGCTGCTGAAAGCTTGCTTCGGCAGCGACAGTTTGCCACTACCCAAAGTACTTTCAACGGCGACTTTTTTGTCACCGCTGAAAGTGATGCCTAAGAAAAATTAGTTTTACTGATGCCACGTCATCACTGGCCACCTCCACCTCATTGCTACTAGTCGCCACATCATCACCGACCGGATGCCACGTCACCACTAGCCACCTCCATGTCATCATAGGCTGCCAAATATCTTCATCTTAAATGTATCTTCTTCAGGTTTGAACTTGTGACCACCTCCTTTTGTGTCTAATCGTTTTGCCGTTGAGTTGAATTGAATTTGTTTATTATTATTATAAAATAAAATATATATTATTAGATTATATTTTCAGCGGTGACATTAGAAAGTCACTGCTGAAAGTCGGAGCTTCAGTGACGACACTAATAGTCGCCGCTGAAAGTCAGACCTTTAGCAATGACACTAAAAAGTTGCTACTGAAAGTACACCTTTCAGCAGTAAAAAAAAAACCCGTAAAAAGTGGACTTTTAGTAGTGACAAAAATATCGCAATTGGAAGTCTTACTTTTAGCAATGACTTTTTAGTGTCACCACTGAAAGTCTTACTTTTAGTAGCAACTTCTTATTGTCACTTTTGTTGCCCCCAAAAGTCGTCGCCAAAAGTCTATTTTTTTACAGTGAATGGAGGAAACCCTATTGCTACGCTTTTTCAATGCAGAAACTATCTCTCCGTCGCCTATTATGTAGCCTGCTTCAATGCGGCTACCGGTCAAATCCGACGATGCCCCACCAAGATCTACGGTGCCCATGTCGTCTACGACGAGTGCTTCCTCGGGTGCAACTTGTCAGCCACGTTCAAGTCTCACTTTTTTTGTTTTTTAATACTATCATTAGTTGTTTGTTAGTATAAAACTAGTTTGATTTTTAATTTGATTCTAAATATAAGATTCTAATCCACTTTGTCTCTCATATTTATTTATTTATTTATTTATTTCATAGTAGTTATTGTAGTAGTTGTACATAAACCAAATGGTAGTTTTAACTAATACATGATTAGCAATGAGTATTTTAGAAAAGACAATACCTAATTATTACAAATAACCAGCTCAACAAACTTTCTTAATATACTCAAATTAGTCAATTTGCTCTTATACTAAGGGCATATTACAGGTGGAACGTAAAGATCATGGTAAGATATTACTATGAGTACGCACAGCTTCCATGAATGGGCTTATGGATGAATCAATTTACAATTTACAATTATGATAAATTCAAAAGTCAGAAGACAAAACAACAATCCTTATCTTATCAAATGAAGTTGACTACATGGATCATATACCACATATTGTGCCATGTTCAAATGATTTTTTTGTTATTTTTTAATATATTCTAATTTTTGTTCGTATATGTTTCTTTCTATTGACTACATATATGCTTATCTCAATAACTGCCCCACTTTATGTTCAATAGACAATATATTTTTAATAAATGTAATATTTTACACACACAGACGCACACAGGTGTGTGTGTGTGTAACATTTTGAATGTATTCATTTTTTAAAAAAAAGTGGCATGTCGTTGGTCAATTATATATAGCCCATGACCCCTATAAAAAGAATGTTTCTATGATTTACTCAGACTTAATTTAGTTTTTTTTTGGTCAAACCAGAGTTCAAGTCTTATTTCTTATCACTTTCCAAATTTTAGAGTAATTTTCTTTGAAAAATCATAAAAAAAATTGAAAACTACACCATTTTTTGCTCATAAGATATCAAAATGCCACTCATTTTATTTAGAATCTAATGGTAAATGGAAACAAGGAAAAAAAATGGAAGTAGAAAAAAATTAAGAAGCAGCAATGGAGGGAGCTGAGAGGGAGCAGCGCATCCTAAATTCATATAAATTATGCACTAAGCAATAAGTGAGAAGTATTTTTCCATTTCTATTTTACTCTTGTCGAATTTATATAAAACATAAATCAACCAAACATCAACTAATCTTCCAATTGATAGCGGAAAAGGTGCAGAATTCGTCTTCCTATTAGCTTGATTCGTAGATAACAAAATCCAAATACATATACTGAACTTGGAAAAAATGATTGAGGATACTTGTTGTGTGTCTTAAGGTTCGATATTAGCAGTAATTTCTTTCAAGAGACAACGCAAACTTTCAATATCACGTCATGTGGGAATCAGACTACTGGAGGAGAAGCCATTACATTTACCTCAGACGCACAAGAAATGTTAATTAATCTCCAAACAGCAACACCCAGAATCAGTGGCTTCTCCGTAGCTACCAAGACACAAATTCCTAATAATGGTCCAACTACTTATGCGTTCGGTCAGTGTATTGAAACTGTCACTCAGATTGGGTGCAAGGATTGCTTGAATGCTCAGTACAACAATATGCAGTCTTGTCTTCCCAATCCAGATGGTAGGGCTTTTGCTAATGGCTGTTTCTTGAGATATTCCACCACTTCCTTCTTTCCCCATAATCAGATCCTCGATGTCACACAATTCTCCAAACAAGGTAACCCTTTTTCAGATCAATGATATGCACAAATACTGCGAGTAGGAGTTTGCTTTTATATGGGGTTAAGGATCATTTTTACTTTAGAGCTATTCATGAAGAAGTTGTGGTGTCGAGAAGATTTTTTTTGGACTAAAATTTACCCTGTAAGTATTAAAAGAAGAGAAGCAATATCGCCATTTACATTAAAAAAAAAACTAATATTGACTGTTGACATTTTAATTGAAACAACGACATTGCTCATTTTTTTAACATTTTCGGGATGACATTGAGCTGAAGAAAAATTTTGGATTCCTCTATATATATATATATATATATCTTTCACAAATACTTTCAGGTGAAAATGACAATTAGTCTTTTAATTTAATTTACTCCTTCAATCCTAGATATAAGGGCTAAGTAATGAGATTTATTTTTGGTTCTAAATATGAGAGATCTTAATCTATCTTATCTCCTGACAAACTCAATTATTTTTATATATTTTGGTATCTTTTATATGGGTTTTGTCAACTTAATTGGTCCCTTTTTGCCTTAATTGATTGTTCTTTGATTTATTTTGTTTTATTTTGAATTATTATTTTATAGG
Organism: Neltuma alba; assembly: GCF_004799145.2. Classification (NCBI taxonomy): domain Eukaryota; kingdom Viridiplantae; phylum Streptophyta; class Magnoliopsida; order Fabales; family Fabaceae; genus Neltuma; species Neltuma alba. Next base: position 72,334 of record NW_021637240.1, read on the forward strand.
GGCAAAATTGTCATGTTTTGATTTAATTATGATTAATTGATTTTTAAGGACAATTAATGCTACCTTATCCTTGAATTTTGCTTGCAGGTTCTTGGAAGATTCAAAAATAAAAAAATAAAAAAAACAAGAAGAAAAAAAGAAAAGAAAAGAAAATTAAATTAAAAAATAATAATAATAATAAGTTGGGGGCAAAACGTTGCGTTTTGCCCCAACCTAATAATCATCATCAGCTGGAAACGGAGACCCGGGGGACGGAGACACACGAAGCAGGAGCGTGCTGGCGGCCGAATAAAAACAGAGGAGAGCTGGTTGGCGGAACACACACAAGCTGAACACGGAACAGAGAGACGGGAGCTGGCGGCAGGGATGATAGAACGAAACAGAGCAAGCTGAAACGGGAGGGAGCTGGCGGATGGAGAAGGAGATACACCAGCTGATACACGCACAGGCGCGGACGGAGAGAGAGCAACACACGAGCAAGCTTTGGGCGGCGAACAGAGCACACACGAAGAGGAGGCGCGCCGAACACGAGCTCGTGACGGGAGAAGCAGGAGCTGGGCGACGAACCAGTGAGACCAGCGACGGCGATCATCTTTTCCCTCTCCGTGTTGCGACAGAATCAGAGGACCAAAGGAAGCTCGACGGCGTCATCTCCTCCATGGAAGCTTGCAATAGAGAATTGCTGGTGGCAGCGAATTTGATGGCAAACCGTGGCTAATTTATGATTCTCCAATTCAACAATAATGGCAGGAGCTTGGATCTTCAAGGGGAGTTCTAGTTGCTTTAATTTCTTACTCAATAATTGTTTAACAATTCCTAGGTCTTAGGATAGTTTTTCTGATTGTTGGGATAATTGTATTGCTTAATCTGATTATATTTGGAGATTATTGTGACTGAATTATTGCTTAGTATTTGACATTGGGCTGTTTATAGTTTTGATTTCAATTATAATGTTGTGGTTATGACATTTGTATTGATTTTGGAATTAATATATTGTGATTTTCTAAGGTGGCTTAGAATTTTGGATCAAATAGTCTCTTGCTAGCTTTAATTCTGTTATTTTTGGATTTAAGAGTTCTAATTAAGCATTGGTTTTTAGCATCCTTAATCCCATTTTACTATTCTGGTTGCAGTTAGTAAGTTGGGATTTTAGGAAAATATTTTGTGGCAACTCGAGGTGGCTCGGTTGTTGGATCAAAAGCTTAATTATAATTCTTAATTCATTGTTTTTAACTCCCACATCTTTTAGAGTGATGATTGCCTGCATTGTTGAATTGGAGGATTGATTTTTATCAGTGTTATTTGTGTGTCTCATTTTCATTTCTTTAATCTCCATTCATTTTAATCACTTTTATATAAAAACAAAAAAAAAGTATTTTAATTTCAATTTGATTCGTAGTATTTAATTAATAGCTTTTCAAAATCAAAAATCTCTTTTTATAGTTTAGGTTACTTGCATTCATTTACTAGGGTTTAATTTCGTTTTCGGCTCCTCAAAGTGAAACGACCCGAGTTGTGCACTATACTGCATTAATTCGGTTAATTTTTGGAGTAACCCCAAAGCGACAATTAAGGGCAGTTCAACTTCAAGTGGCGCCGTTGCCGGGGAGCCAAGAAATTGGTTCCCTAGTAATTAAGTGTCAAGTAGCCTTGATTGGGGTTCATTTGTTGAGCCTTTTTAGTTTTCATTTTTGTTAGTTTTTGCATTTTCTTTAGTAGTTTGCATTTGTTTCTATTGATTTTTCATAGCATTTTTTTTCTTCTTTCTTTGCATAAAAAAAAATTTAAAAATACAACTAAATATCTTGATTTTTCATTCATTGCATTTTCATTCTCATACGCATACACTTGCATTGCATTGCATTCATCTGTTTTCTTTTGTTTTATTGCTTCTGGTTGATTGATTGTTTATGCCAAGAAAGGGTAGGTCTAAAACCCTAGTTCCTTCCAATCTTGAGCTTCAAAGTTCTTTAAGAGAAGTTAGACAAGACTCAAGGGTAGAAAGGACTAGTGAGGTTGAACTAGACAATTTAACTGATCTAGATTTGGTGGTTGACTTAGGTGACATAATGGAAACAGTTAATAATCCTAATGGTAACAACAATGGTGGTAATGAGAGAGGGGGCAATGGACATAATGGGGAGCATGACAGAATAGGAGAGAATAATGGAGATAACCCTAGAAGAAGAACTATTAGGGAAGCCACTACTTCTGATGCAAATTATGATCCTTTTAATGTTGCATGCCCTAATGTTGATGTTAATTTTGAGATTAAAGGTCCACTGCTTAATAATTTGCCTAAATTTTATGGTTTGACAGGTGAGGACCCGTACAAACATCTGAAATCTCTCTCTATGGTATGTGCTAGCATGAAGCCGGTTGGGGCTGATCTGGATGAGGTTCTTTGGAAGGTATTCCACTTATCTCTGGAGGGCAAAGCACGAGAATGGTACATGAGCTTGCCTAGTTATATGGCAGATGCTTACCATAACTGGAACAACCTTAGAAAAGCATTCTTGGAGAAGTATTTCCCTGCTTCCCGGACTTCTACATTGAGAAAAGAGATCTACTCTGCAAAGCAAGATTATGATGAGTCACTTTATGACTACTGGAACCGTTTTCAGGACTTGCTTTCTAGATGTCCACACCATCAGATTCCAGATGAGCAGTTAGTCCAATACTTTTATGATGGACTTAAGACCCAAGATAAGGGGATGTTGGATGCTGCTTCTGGGGGTTCTCTTATTGATTTAACTGCTGAGGAGGCATGGGAACTTATCAAGAAAATGGCATTGAACCATCAACAGTATAGCATCAGGGAGTCTAAAAATGTCAATGCAATGCATACTAATCCTTCTTCAGTCCACATTCCTCAATTGGACACATTCACTTCTCAAATTGCTGCTTTGACTACACAGTTGAATAAGCTTGCATCTCACACTCCCCCTGTTGACACTCGGACTCCTAATTCTATGGAGATGACTGCACCTAGTTGTGAGCATTGTAATTCTGTTATGCACATCTCTGCTGCTTGCCCTCATAGATATGAGGAAGTTTCTGCCATGTATCAAGGAAGGGCCAATCAATCCAAGCAATGGAACCCATACTCAAACACATATAATGAAGGATGGAAAGCTCATCCAAATTTCCGATGGGGAGGAGGTGACAATAGGCAGGTTCAAGAAGGGTTTCAAGGGAATATGGTTCCTCAAGGGCAAACTTACTATGGAGGGTTACAAGGAGAATCTTCTAGAGCCATGTCTACCCCACAGCAATCACAGTCTAAGGATGATGAGCGGTTCTCTCGAATACTCAAGGGCATTGAGGCAATGACTGAGCACATATCTAAGTCTGAAGCTAAATCTGAAGCTAGATTTGCAGCCCTAGAGAATAGGATGGAGCAATGGGAAACTAGAACCTCTAATTTGACTTCTTATGTCACTAAGTTGTCAAATGGTGTGAGTGAACAGCAAGCTAAGGCTAGTGGTTCAATGCCTTCCAACACGGTGATAAATCCTAAATCTTTGAATGCAATTACATTGAGAAGCGGTAAGGAAATTGGTGCTAAGACAGTGCAATTCAAAGATGATGAAGAGGGTGAAGAACCGGTTGATGAAGAGATAGAAGTTGAGTCTCCTCCTTCTAAAACCACTCAAGACATTCCCAAGGCCACTCAAGAGACCTCCATTCAATCCAAAGAGCCAATAGAGAAAGGATCATCTTCCAAAGGTGATGAGGTAAATATTTCTGACTTGCCTTTTCCTCATTCATATCTCATGAGTAAGAAAGTTGTTGAAAAGAAAGATAATGATGAGCTTTTTGAAATGTTTAGCAAACTTGAGGTTAATGTGCCATTACTTGATTTGATTAAGAAGATGCCTAAGTGTGCTAAGTTTCTGAAAGATCTATGTACAAACAAGAGGAAGTATAGGCATAGTGAGAGAATCCAACTGGGGTCTAGTGTTAGTGCTATCTTCAAGCCACAGCTGCCTATTAAGTGTAAAGACCCGGGTTCCTACACTATTCCCTGTACCATAGGCAAAACAAACATTTCACATGCCTTACTAGACTTAGGTGCAGCCATAAATGTTATGCCTACCTCTGTCTATGAGAGTTTGGGTATTCATGCCTTGAAAGACACCAGTGTTGTGCTAGGTCTAGCTGATAGGACTGTGAGACATCCTAAGGGCTTTCTTGAGGATGTTCTTGTGCAAGTGAAGGGTCTTGTGTTCCCAGCTGACTTTTATGTGCTAGATATGACTGATGAGATTAAAGCCGATAGCACTTTGATTCTAGGAAGACCTTTTCTTAGAACAGCCCAAACCATAATTAATGTGAAAGACGGGGTCATTACCATGGGTTTTGGGGACCAACAGATTACCTTCAACATTTCTGATGCTATGAGTCAAGGTTATGCAGATTGCTCTTACTTGGGTGTTAATTTGATTGATTGTGCTGTTAATGATGTTGATGATTTGCATGAATCTGAGATGCATGAACATGACTGGTATGGTGAGATTGTTGAGCATGATGATGCATTTACTTGTTTATCTACCCCTCATTCTTCTTCTTTTTGCTCATGTTATGGTGACGTGGTGTGTGTTAACTGTTTAGAAGTTGATCACCTCCTTTCCATCTCTCATGATTTTGATGCATCATCTTGTCTTAACTGTGATTCTGCCTTGAACATTACACTTGATGATAGCCTTGAGAAAGGCGAGTTTGTTGATTTTGCAGGAACTGATGATAAAGGAGCTGTTACACAAGCTACACCGATAGCTTCTCCTTTGAGTGGTGCTGGAACATTAGAAGAGGCTAGCAAAAGATTGCTACTCACTTAGTCACTTCTAATCCCACTCTTCCTTGTGATTTACTTGATGTTTCTGTTGATAAAATTGATACCGATCCTTCTTTTTGTAGGTCATCCAAGAATGGCACTGAGTTGGGAAGTGGAGGACATACATATCATGATGAGCTTATATCTCCTTCCCTAAGCCATATGGACATGCCACTTGCATTGAATGCACTTGACATAAAAGAATTAGTTCCTTCTGTTGTGCAACCTCCCGATTTAGAACTGAAACCCCTCCCCTCTAATTTGAAATATGTCTTTCTTCTGCTGCTGATTTTAAATTGCCTGTTATTATTTCCAGTTCTTTGAGTAGTTCTGAAGAAGAAAGATTGATTTCTGTATTGAAGAGTCATAAAGGGGCTATAGGATGGTCTTTAGGGGATATTCCGGGATTAATCCCTCAGTTTGCACACACAGGATCCTTTTGAATGAAGGGTCCAAGCCAGTTAGGCAACCACAGAGGAGACTGAATCCTCTCATTCTGGATGTGGTTAAGAAGGAAGTCTCAAAGTTGTTGAGTGCTGGGATCATCTATCCCATATCAGACAGTGAGTGGGTAAGTCCGGTACAAGTAGTACCAAAGAAGAGCGGTATCACAGTAGTGAGAAATGAAAATGATGAACTGATTCCAACTAGGGTTCAAAATGCTTGGAGAGTGTGTATAGACTATAGGAAGTTGAATGATGCTACGAGAAAGGACCACTTTCCATTACCTTTTATAGATCAGATGTTGGAAAGAATTTCAGGAAAGTCTCACTATTGTTTTCTTGACGTTTTTTCTGGCTATTTTCAGGTACCTATCGCTCCTGAAGATCAGGACAAGACTACCTTCACATGCCCTTTTGGTACCTTTGCTTATCGAAGGATGCCATTTGGGTTGTGTAACGCTCCAGGCACCTTTCAAAGTGTATGATGGCGATATTTAGTGATCTTCTAGAGCAAAACATGGAAGTTTTTATGGATGACTTCACTGTTTATGGTGAGAGTTTTGATGAGTGCTTGAATAGCCTAGAACAGGCTCTTGAGAGGTGTATTGATAAGAAATTGGTTTTAAACTTTGAAAAGTGTCATTTCATGGTTGATAGAGGGATAGTCCTAGGTCACCTCATCTCCCAAAAGGGGATTGAGGTTGATAGGGCCAAAATTGAAGTTATTTCATCCCTTCCTTATCCTACTTGTTTAAAGGATTTGAGGTCTTTCTTAGGACATGCAGGTTTCTATCGGCGCTTTATTAAGGATTTTAGTAAAGTTGCTCTGCCTCTCTTCTACTTATTGAAAAAAGATACTGAATTTAAATTTGATGATAAGTGTAGACATGCTTTTGACACTTTGAAATCTATGCTTGTTTCACCTCCTATTCTCACTGCACCTAACTGGAATTTACATTTTGAGTTGTCTTGTGATGCTTCTAACTTTGCAGTAGGTGCCATGCTTGGACAGAAGGAGGAGAAACAGTCTAGAGTCATCGCATATGCCTCCAAGACGCTTGATTCCGCTCAAGTGAATTATACCACTACGGAGAAGGAACTATTTGCTATTATTTTTGCTTTGGATAAGTTTAGACAGTATCTTATAAACTCTCGAGTGTTGTTTTTTTACAGATCATGCAGCGGTTAGGTACCTATTTAAGAAGCCTCAGTCTAAACCTAGACTGCTGAGATGGGCTTTGCTGCTACAGGAGTTTGACATCGAGATTAGAGATCGAGCTGGAGCAGAGAATCATGTAGCTGACCACCTTAGTCGGTTACCTGAAGGCACACAGGGAGTTGACTCTTCTGATCTTGTTATTGACTCATTTCCTGATTCTGCACTTTTTGCCTTGGCTGTTCATGAGCCTTGGTACTCTAATATAGTTAATTATCTTGTCACTGACCTTATACCTCCTTCTATGTCTAAATTTCAGATTGATAAGCTGAAGAGGGAGGCAAGATACTATATCTGGCATGCTCCAATCCTGTGGAAGCAATGCAGTGACCAGATCATCAGACGCTGTGTTCCAAATAATGAGATCCACTCTATCCTTACCTTTGCACATTCTTTATCTTGTGGGGGCATTTTAGTGCTAATAGGACTGCTAGGAGGGTTTTAGAGTGTGGTTTTTATTGGCCTTCTCTATTTAAGGATGCTTATTCTTTCTGCAAGTCTTGTGATAAGTGTCAGAGGTTTGGGAGTTTGGGTAGGAAGCATGAGATGCCTCTAAGACCTATGCATTTTTGTGAAATCTTTGATGTGTGGGGCATGGATTTTATGGGTCCCTTCCCTTCGTCTTTTGGATTTTCATACATATTACTTGCAGTAGATTATGTGTCTAGATGGGTAGAGGCAGTGCCAACTAGGAAAGATGATGCTTCTACTGTTTGCCAAGTTCTTACGTTCTCATATCTTTTGCAGGTATGGCATTCCAAGAGCAATCATCAGTGACCAAGGAACACACTTCTGCAACAGGACCATCAAGTCTCTATTGGCTAAACATGGAGTCAATCACAAGCTGGCCACTCCTTATCACCCTCAGACGAATGGGTTAGCTGAAGTCTCTAACCGGGAAGTGAAACGAATACTTGAGAAGATCGTGAAACCATCCCGTAAGGACTGGAGTGAAAGGCTTGAGGAAGCTCTTTGGGCTTACAGGACTGCCTACAAGACCCCTATAGGCATGTCCCCCTTCCGGTTGCTCTATGGCAAGGCTTGCCATCTACCTATGGAGATCGAGCACAAATCTTATTGGGCAATCAAGGCATGTGATGCAGATCTCGAATCTTCACTTATCAATCGGAAGATGCAACTCCAGGAACTTGAAGAGATGAGACTTGAATCCTACGACAATGCCAGAATCTACAAAGACAAGCTGAAAATGATTCATGACAAACAGATTCTGAGGAAGCAGTTTCATGAAGGTGACAAGGTTCTAAAGTTTAAAGCCCGGTTGAAGCTGATGCCCGGGAAGTTTGTCACCAAGTGGGAAGGTCCGTTTAGAGTTACTAAAGTATATCCCTTTGGCACGGTAGAGCTCGTAGATGAGGAGACCGGTATAACTTCACAAGTCAACGGCCATCTACTGAAGCACTACCATGAGAATCACAGACCTCCCTGATCACCCGGTTGTTCCCTTCCACCCTACTCTTTTACTTTATGTTGTATTGCTGGTGATATCTGTTTGCTGAGATAGTTAGGAGTAAGTGTGGGGGAGGGAACTTTTCCAGTAGCTGTAGTTGTAGCTGTTTATTTCTGTTTAGTAGTTGTTTGTTTTGTTTCCTCTTGATTCTGCCATCTCTTCTGATCACTTGATTTATATTGTCTATTTTCATTTCACATTATCTTAACATTGAGGACAATGTATTGATCAAGTGTGGGGGAGGGATTGTTGTTGAGTTGTTGAGCTTTCTTTTGAAAAAAAAAAAAAAAATTTTGCCTTTGGATTTGCTCCTGTTTCCTAAGTATTGCTGCTATAATTGCTCTCTTCTCTGCCTATTGGTTGATTTCTGAATTGCATCGCATGATTTGAGAGTGATTCTTGCTTGGGAATTTTGCTGCTAGTTTCTGTGTCCTCCTATTTCATTCGCCTCAGTGCTCTGCACTGCTGTATGGGCGAGTTGCTGTTTCTCTCTGTTGCTGACTCTTGACTTTTGTAATCCTTGGGCATCTCTTTTAAACTTTTTGCACAATGCTTGTGAATGTTGCACGGCTGAGTTTGATTGCATTTGATTTAAGTGATTTCTGTTCTTAGTTGATTAGCATAGTAGAATGCCTTTGGTGCAGTGTTATTAACCTTGTTTCATAGCTTGATACTTAAGGAGGAAACATCTTGGAGAAAGCCTTGATGGAAGGATTGTTGAGCCATATATTTTCTCATCTTGTTTGTGATTTTCACCTAGTTTTGGTTAACCTCTAGAACTTGTCTAGATTCTTTTTCAAAGCTGCATTAATACCTAGGTTTGTGAAGATGATAGGGGCATTCATTTCTAAACCTTTACCCAAACACAAACCACTTCATTTAACCTTTGTTCACCCCTTTGAGCCTTCACTTTCATTCCATTCAGTACTTTTAAGCAAGTGTTTTGCATGAGTTATCTGATTTTTCATTTTGAAAAGTACATCATTAAAGTCATATCTTTGCCTTCTTGAGTTTGGATGCAAAAAAAAAGAAAAAAGAAAAAAAAAGAAATAGAAAAAAAGGCAAGAAAGAGAAGAAAATGTTTAGAAGCCAAAGAAAGAAAGTTAAAAAAAAAAAGAGAAAATAAGTTGCAACAAAAGAATAACTTTGAAATAAAGCATTCCATGGTGGTTTGAAGAGCAAAGATTTTTGTCTTAAAGGTTAAAATCTGCACTTTGGTGTTGTTTCATGATTGTACTTTAGCTCACTTTGAGTTGATACTTTATTACTCATGCATTTCAGTTGCTAGTTCATTTCATTCATTTGACCTTGCTTTCCAACATTACAACCCTTCAAGTCCCCTTGATCATGACTCTAAGGTATGTTAGTAGTGGAGATATTAGAATCTCTACAAGCTTATGGTAGGTGCTAATCTAGGTGAATTGAGTGAAATTTTTCCCATTTGAGAGATGAGTGAAACACTTGTACCCTATGTGAGCTCTATTATGTTTCTCTTCTTTTATCCTGCTATGTTTCTTGTGTTAATTTCTTTGCACTGAAGTATTCTATGATTGTTGATAATCAAGAATAAAGGTTGCTTGAGTTAATTGCACATTCATGCTTAGTTAGTTTTATGTTTGCTTGCATTGAGTGTCTCTATTGGATTCTTCTTTAATCAAGTTTTGCCCAGGAGTGCAAAAGGCTAAGTGTGGGGGAGTTGACAACTCAATTATTTTTATATATTTTGGTATCTTTTATATGGGTTTTGTCAACTTAATTGGTCCCTTTTTGCCTTAATTGATTGTTCTTTGATTTATTTTGTTTTATTTGAATTATTTATTTTATAGGGGCAAAATTGTCATGTTTTGATTTAATTATGATTAATTGTTTTTAAGGACAATTAATGCTACCTTATCCTTGAATTTTGCTTGCAGGTTCTTGGAAGATTCAAAAATAAAAAAAAAAAAAGAAAAAAGAAAAGAAAAGAAATTAAATTAAAAAATAAAAATAATAAGTTGGGGGCAAAACGTTGCGTTTTGCCCAACCTAATAATCATCATTAGCTGGAAACGGAGACCCGGGGGACGGAGACACACGAAGCAGGAGGTGCTGGCGGCCGAATAAAACAGAGGAAGCTGGTTGGCGGACACACACAAGCTGAACACGGAACAGAGAGACGGGAGCTGGCGGCAGGGATGATAGAACGAAACAGAGCAAGCTGAACACGGGAGGGAGCTGGCGGC
>NW_021637241.1:0-9544 GCF_004799145.2 Neltuma alba
TGGGCGGCGAACAGAGCACACACGAGGGAGCGCCGCGAACACGAGCTCGTTCGGAGAACAGGAGCTGGCGCACGAACCAGTGAGACCAGCGACGGCGATCATCTTTTTCCCTCCTCCGTGTTGCGACAGAATCAGAGGCCAAAGGAAGCTCGACGGCGTCATCTCCTCCTGGAATGGCAATAGAGAATTGCTGTGGCAGCGAATTTGATGGCAAACCGTGGCTAATTCATGATTCTCCAATTCAACAATAATGGCAGGAGCTTGGATCTTCAAGGGGGAGTTTTAGTTGCTTTAATTTCTTACTCAATAATTGTTTAACAATTCCTAGGTCTTAGGATAGTTTTTTCTGATTGTTGGGATAATTGTATTGCTTAATCTGATTATATTTGGAGATTATTGTGACTGAATTATTGCTTAGTATTTGACATTGGGCTGTTTATAGTTTTGATTTCAATTATAATGTTGTGGTTATGACATTTGTATTGATTTTGGAATTAATATATTGTGATTTTCTAAGGTGGCTTAGAATTTTGGATCATATAGTCTCTTGCTAGCTTTAATTCTGTTATTTTGGATTTAAGAGTTCTAATTAAGCATTGGTTTTTAGCATCCTTAATCCCATTTTACTATTCTGGTTGCAGTTAGTAAGTTGGGATTTTAGGAAAATATTTTGTGGCAACTCGAGGTGGCTCGGTTGTTGGATCAAAAGCTTAATTATAATTCTTAATTCATTGTTTTTAACTCCCACATCTTTTAGAGTGATGATTGCCTGCGTTGTTGAATTGGAGGATTGATTTTTATCAGTGTTATGTGTGTCTCATTTTCATTTCTTTAATCTCATTCATTTTAATCACTTTTATATAAAAACAAAAAAAAAAGTATTTTAATTTCAATTTGATTCGTAGTATTTAATTAAGCTTTTCAAAATCAAAAATCTCTTTTTATAGTTTAGGTTACTTGCATTTATTTACTAGGGTTTAATTTCGTTTTCGGCTCCTCAAAGTGAAACGACCCGAGTTGTGCACTATATTGCATTAATTCGGTTAATTTTTGGAGTAACCCCAAAGCGACAATTAAGGGCAGTTCAACTTCAAGTGGCGCCGTTGCCGGGGAGCCAAGAAATTGGTTCCCTAGTAATTAAGTGTCAAGTAGCCTTGATTGGGGTTCATTTGTTGAGCCTTTTTAGTTTTCATTTTTGTTAGTTTTTGCATTTTCTTTAGTAGTTTGCATTTGTTTCTATTGATTTTTCATAGCATTTTTTTTTCTTCTTTCTTTGCATAAAAAAAAATTTAAAAATACAACTAAATATCTTGATTTTTCATTCATTGCATTTTTCATTCTCATACGCATACACTTGCATTGCATTGCATTCATCTGTTTTCTTTTGTTTTATTGCTTCTGGTTGATTGATTGTTTATGCCAAGAAAGGGTAGGTCTAAAACCCTAGTTCCTTCCAATCTTGAGCTTCAAAGTTCTTTAAGAGAAGTTAGACAAGACCAAGGGTAGAAAGGACTAGTGAGGTTGAACTAGACAATTTAACTGATCTAGATTTGGTGGTTGACTTAGGTGACATAATGGAAACAGTTAATAATCCTAATGGTAACAACAATGGTGGTAATGAGAGAGGGGGCAATGGACATAATGGGGAGCATGACAGAGTAGGAGAGAATAATGGAGATAACCCTAGAAGAAGAACCATTAGGGAAGCCACTACTTCTGATGCAAATTATGATCCTTTTAATGTTGCATGCCCTAATGTTGATGTTAATTTTGAGATTAAAGGTCCACTGCTTAATAATTTGCCTAAATTTTATGGTTTGACAGGTGAGGACCCGTACAATCATCTGAAATCTCTCTCTATGGTATGTGCTAGCATGAAGCCGGTTGGGGCTAATCTGGATGAGGTTCTTTGGAAGGTATTCCACTTGTCTCTGGAGGGCAAAGCCGAGAATGGTACATGAGCTTGCCTAGTTATATGGCAGATGCCTACCATAACTGGAACAACCTCAGAAAAGCATTCTTGGAGAAGTATTTCCCTGCTTCCCGGACTTCTACATTGAGAAAAGAGATCTACTCTGCAAAGCAAGATTATGATGAGTCACTTTATGACTACTGGAACCGTTTTCAGGACTTGCTTTCTAGATGTCCACACCATCAGATTCCAGATGAGCAGTTAGTCCAATACTTTTATGATGGACTTAAGACCCAAGATAAGGGGATGTTGGATGCTGCTTCTGGGGGTTCTCTTATTGATTTAACTGCTGAGGAGGCATGGGAACTTATCAAGAAAATGGCATTGAACCATCAACAGTATAGCATCAGGGAGTCTAAAAATGTCAATGCAATGCATACTAATCCTTCTTCAGTCCACATTCCTCAATTGGACACATTCACTTCTCAAATTGCTGCTTTGACTACACAGTTGAATAAGCTTGCATCTCACACTCCCCCTGTTGACACTCGGACTCCTAATTCTATGGAGATGACTGCACCTAGTTGTGAGCATTGTAATTCTGTTATGCACATCTCTGCTGCTTGCCCTCATAGATATGAGGAAGTTTCTGCCATGTATCAAGGAAGGGCCAATCAATCCAAGCAATGGAACCCATACTCAAACACATATAATGAAGGATGGAAAGCTCATCCAAATTTCCGATGGGGAGGAGGTGACAATAGGCAGGTTCAAGAAGGGTTTCAAGGGAATATGGTTCCTCAAGGGCAACTTACTATGGAGGGTTACAAGGAGAATCTTCTAGAGCCATGTCTACCCCACAGCAATCACAGTCTAAGGATGATGAGCGGTTCTCTCGAATACTCAAGGGCATTGAGGCAATGACTGAGCACATATCTAAGTCTGAAGCTAAATCTGAAGCTAGATTTGCAGCCCTAGAGAATAGGATGGAGCAATGGGAAACTAGAACCTCTAATTTGACTTCTTATGTCACTAAGTTGTCAAATGGTGTGAGTGAACAGCAAGCTAAGGCTAGTGGTTCAATGCCTTCCAACACGGTGATAAATCCTAAATCTTTGAATGCAATTACATTGAGAAGCGGTAAGGAAATTGGTGCTAAGACAGTGCAATTCAAAGATGATGAAGAGGGTGAAGAACCGGTTGATGAAGAGATAGAAGTTGAGTCTCCTCCTTCTAAAACCACTCAAGACATTCCCAAGGCCACTCAAGAGACCTCCATTCAATCCAAAGAGCCAATAGAGAAAGGATCATCTTCCAAAGGTGATGAGGTAAACATTTCTGACTTGCCTTTTCCTCATTCATATCTCATGAGTAAGAAAGTTGTTGAAAAGAAAGATAATGATGAGCTTTTTGAAATGTTTAGCAAACTTGAGGTTAATGTGCCGTTACTTGATTTGATTAAGAAGATGCCTAAGTGTGCTAAGTTTCTGAAAGATCTATGTACAAACAAGAGGAAGTATAGGCATAGTGAGAGAATCCAACTGGGGTCTAGTGTTAGTGCTATCTTCAAGCCACAGCTGCCTATTAAGTGTAAAGACCCGGGTTCCTACACTATTCCCTGTACCATAGGCAAAACAAACATTTCACATGCCTTACTAGACTTAGGTGCAGCCATAAATGTTATGCCTACCTCTATCTATGAGAGTTTGGGTATTCATGCCTTGAAAGACACCAGTGTTGTGCTAGGTCTAGCTGATAGGACTGTGAGACATCCTAAGGGCTTTCTTGAGGATGTTCTTGTGCAAGTGAAGGGTCTTGTGTTCCCAGCTGACTTTTATGTGCTAGATATGACTGATGAGATTAAAGCCGATAGCACTTTGATTCTAGGAAGACCTTTTTAGAAACAGCCCAAACCATAATTAATGTGAAAGACGGGGTCATTTACCATGGGTTTTGGGGACCAACAGATTACCTTCAACATTTCTGATGCTATGAGTCAAGGTTATGCAGATTGCTCTTACTTGGGTGTTAATTTGATTGATTGTGCTGTTAATGATGTTGATGATTTGCATGAATCGAGATGCATGAACATACTGGTATGTGAGATTGTTGAGCATGATGATGCATTACTTGTTTATCTACCCCTCATTCTTCTTCTTTTTGCTCATGTTATGGTGACGTGGTGTGTGTTAACTGTTTAGAAGTTGATCACCTCCTTTCCATCTCTCATGATTTTGATGCATCATCTTGTCTTAACTGTGATTCTGCTTGAACATTACACTTGATGATAGCCTTGAGAAAGGCGAGTTTGTTGATTTTGCAGGTACTGATGATAAAGGAGCTGTTACCAAGCTACACCGATAGCTTCTCCTTTGAGTGGTGCTGAACATTAGAAGAGGCTAGCAAAAGATTGCTACTCCTTAGTCACTTCTATCCCACTCTTCCTTGTGATTTACTTAATGTTTCTGTTGATAAATTGATACCGATCCTTCTTTTTGTAGGTCATCCAAGAATGGCACTGAGTTGGGAAGTGGAGGACATACACATCATGAGCTTATATCTCCTTCCCCAAGCCATATGGACATGCCACTTGCATTGAATGCACTTGACATAAAAGAATTAGTTCCTTCTGTTGTGCAACCTCCTGATTTAGAACTGAAACCCCTCCCCTCTAATTGAAATATGTCTTTCTTGCTCTGCTGATTTTAAATTGCCTGTTATTATTTCCAGTTCTTTGAGTAGTTCTGAAGAAGAAAAGATTGATTTCTGTCTTGTATTGAAGAGTCATAAAGGGGCTATAGGATGGTCTTTAGGGATATTCCGGGATTAATCCTCAGTTTGCACACACAGGATCCTTTTGAATGAAGGGTCCAAGCCAGTTAGGCAACCACAGAGAGACTGAATCCTCTCATTCTGGATGTGGTTAAGAAAGGAAGTCTCAAAGTGTTTGAGTGCTGGATCATCTATCCCATATCAGACGGTGAGTGGGTAAGTCCGTACAAGTAGTACCAAAGAAGAGCGGTAATCACAGTAGTGAGAAATGAAAATGATGAACTGATTCCAACTAGGGTTCAAAAAAAGTGCTTGGAGATTGTGTTATAGACGATAGGAAGTTGCATGATGCTACGAGAAAGGACCACTTTCCATTACTTTTATAGATCAGATGTTGGAAAGAATTTCAGGAAGTCTCACTATTGTTTTCTTGACGGTTTTCTGGCTATTTTCAGGTTACCTATCGCTCCTGAAGATCAGGACAAGACTACCTTCACATGCCCTTTTGTACCTTTGCTTATAGAAGGATGCCATTTGGGTGTGTAACGCTCCAGGCACCTTTCAAAGGTGTATGATGGCGATATTTAGTGATCTTCTAGAGCACAAAACATGGAAGTTTTTATGGATGACTTCACTGTTTATGGTGAGAGTTTTGATGAGTGCTTGAATAGCCTAGAACAGGCTCTTGAGAGGTGGTATTGATAAGAAATTGGTTTTTAAACTTTGAAAAGTGTCATTTCATGGTTGATAGAGGGATAGTCTAGGTCACCTCATCTCCAAAAAGGGGATGAGGTTGATAGGGCCAAAATTGAAGTTATTTCATCCCTTCCTTATCCTATGTTTAACGGATTTGAGGTCTTTTCTTAGGGACATGCAGGTTTCTATCGGCAATTTATTAAGGATTTTAGTAAAGTTGCTCTGCCTCTTTCTACCTATTGAAAAAAAGATATGAATTAAAATTTGATGATAAGTGTAGACATGCTTTTGACACTTTGAAATCTATGCTTGTTTCACCTCCTATTCTCACTGCCACCTAACTGGAATTTACATTTTGAGTTGTCTTTGTGATGCTTCTAACTTTGCAGTAGGTGCCAGTGCGACAGAAGGAGGAGAAACAGTCTAGAGTCATCGCATATGCCTCCAAGATGCTTGATTCCGCTCAAGTGAATTATACCACTACGGAGAAGGAACTATTTGCTATTATTTTTGCTTTGGATAAGTTTAGACAGTATCTTATAAAACTCTCGAGTGGTTGTTTTACAGATCATGCAGACGGTTAGGTACCTATTTAAGAAGCCTCAGTCTAAACCTAGACTGCTGAGATGGGCTTTGCTGCTACAGGAGTTTGACATCGAGATTAGAGATCGAGCTGGAGCAGAGAATCATGTAGCTGACCACCTTAGTCGGTTACCTGAAGGCACACAGGGAGTTGACTCTTCTGATCTTGTTATTGACTCATTTCCTGATTCTGCACTTTTTGCCTTGGCTGTTCATGAGCCTTGGTACTCTAATATAGTTAATTATTCTTGTCACTGACCTTATACCTCCTTCTATGTCTAAATTTCAGATTGATAAGCTGAAGAGGGAGGCAAGATATATATCTGGGATGCTCCAATCCTGTGGAAGCAATGCAGTGACCAGATCATCAGACGCTGTGTTCCAAATAATGAGATCCACTCTATCCTTACCTTTGCACATTCTTTATCTTGTGGGGGGCATTTTAGTGCTAATAGGACTGCTAGGAGGGTTTTAGAGTGTGGTTTTTATTGGCCTTCTCTATTTAAGGATGCTTATTCTTTCTGCAAGTCTTGTGATAAGTGTCAGAGGTTTGGGAGTTTGGGTAGGAAGCATGAGATGCCTCTAAGACCTATGCATTTTTGTGAAATCTTTGATGTGTGGGGCATGGATTTATGGGTCCCTTCCCTTCGTCTTTTGGGATTTTCATACATATTACTTGCAGTAGATTATGTGTCTAGATGGGTAGAGGCAGTGCCAACTAGGAAAGATGATGCTTCTACTGTTGCCAAGTTTTACGTTCTCATATCTTTTGCAGGTATGGCATTCCAAGAGCAATCATCAGTGACCAAGGAACACACTTCTGCAACAGGACCATCAAGTCTCTCTTGGCTAAACATGGAGTCAATCACAAGCTGGCCACTCCTTATCACCCTCAGACGAATGGGTTAGCTGAAGTCTCTAACCGGGAAGTGAAACGAATACTTGAGAAGATCGTGAAACCATCCCGTAAGGACTGGAGTGAAAGGCTTGAGGAAGCTCTTTGGGCTTACAGGACTGCCTACAAGACCCCTATAGGCATGTCCCCCTTCCGGTTGCTCTATGGCAAGGCTTGCCATCTACCTATGGAGATCGAGCACAAATCTTATTGGGCAATCAAGGCATGTGATGCAGATCTCGAATCTTCACTTATCAATCGGAAGATGCAACTCCAGGAACTTGAAGAGATGAGACTTGAATCCTACGACAATGCCAGAATCTACAAAGACAAGCTGAAAATGATTCATGACAAACAGATTCTGAGGAAGCAGTTTCATGAAGGTGACAAGGTTCTAAATTTAAAGCCCGGTTGAAGCTGATGCCCGGGAAGTTTGTCACCAAGTGGGAAGGTCCGTTTAGAGTTACTAAAGTATATCCCTTTGGCACGGTAGAGCTCGTAGATGAGGAGAACCGGTTATAACTTCACAAGTCAACGGCCATCTACTGAAGCACTACCATGAGAATCACAGACCTCCCTGATCACCCGGTTGTTCCCTTCCACCCTACTCTTTTACTTTAGTTGTATTGCTGGTGATATCTGTTTGCTGAGATAGTTAGGAGTAAGTGTGGGGAGGGAACTTTTCCAGTAGCTGTAGTTGTAGCTGTTTATTTCTGTTTAGTAGTTGTTTGTTTGGTTTCCTCTTGATTCTGCCATCTCTTCTGATCACTTGATTTATATTTGTCTATTTTCATTTCACATTATCTTAACATTGAGGACAATGTATTGATCAAGGTGGGGGGAGGGATTGTTGTTGAGTTGTTGAGCTTTCTTTTGAAAAAAAAAAAAAAATTTGCCTTTGGATTTGCTCCTGTTTCCTAAGTATTGTGCTGCTATAATTGCTCTCTTCTCTGCCTATTGGTTGATTTCTGAATTGCATCGCATGATTTGAGAGTGATTCTTGCTTGGGAATTTTGCTGCTAGTTGTTCTATGTCCTCCTATTTTCATTCGCCTCAGTGCTCTGCACTGCTGTATGGGCGAGTTGCTGTTTCTCTTGTTGCTGACTCTGACTTTTGTAATCCTTGGGCATCTCTTTTAAAATCTTTTTGCACAATGCTTTGTGAATGTTGCACGGCTGAGTTTGATTGCATTTGATTTAAGTGATTTCTGTTCTTAGTTGATTAGCATAGTAGAATGCCTTTGGTGCAGTGTTATTAACTTGTTTCATAGCTTGATACTTAAGGAGGAGAAACATTTGGAGAGAAAGCCTTGATGGAAGGATTGTTGAGCCATATATTTTCTCATCTTGTGTGATTTTCACCTAGTTTTGGTTAACCTCTAGAACTTGTCTAGATTCTTTTTCAAAGCTGCATTAATACCTAGGTTTGTGAAGATGATAGGGGCATTCATTTCTAAAACCTTTACCCAAACACAAACCACTTCATTTAACCTTTGTTCCCCCTTTGAGCCTTCACTTTCATTCCATTCAGTACTTTTTAAGCAAGTGTTTTGCATGAGTTATCTGATTTTTCATTTTGAAAAGTACATCATTAAAGTCAATATCTTTGCCTTCTTGAGTTTGGATGCAACAAAAAAAAAAAAAAAAAAAAAAAAAGAAAAAAAAAAAAAAAAAAGAAATAGAAAAAAAAGGCAAGAAAGAGAAGAAAATGTTTAGAAAAGCCAAAGAAAGAAAGTTAAAAAAAAAAAAAAGAGAAAATAAGTTGCAAACAAAGAATAAATTTGAAATAAAGCATTCCATGGTGGTTTGAAGAGCAAAGATTTTGTCTTAAAAGGTTTAAAATCTGCACTTTGGTGTTGTTTCATGATTGTACTTAAGCTCACTTTGAGTTGATACTTTATTACTCATGCATTTCAGTTGTAGTTCATTTCATTCATTTGGCCTTGCTTCCAACATTACAACCCTTCAAGTCCCCTGATCATGATCTAAGGTATGTTAGTGGTGGAGATATTAGAATCTCTACAAGCTTATGGTAGGTGCTAATCTAGGTGGATTGAGTGAAATTTTTCCCATTTGAGAGATGAGTGAAACACTTGTACCCTATGTGAGCTCTATTATGTTTCTCTTCTTTTATCTGCTATGTTTCTTGTGTTAATTTCTTTGCACTGAAGTATTCTATGATTGTTGATTAATCAAGAATAAAGGTTGCTTGAGTTAATTGCACATTCATGCTTAGTTAGTTTTATGTTTGCTTGCATTGAGTGTCTCTTGGATTCTTCTTTAATGAAGTTTTGCCCAGGAGTGCAAAAGGCTAAGTGTGGGGGAGTTGACAAACTCAATTATTTTTATATATTTTGGTATCTTTTATATGGGTTTTGTCAACTTAATTGGTCCCTTTTTGCCTTAATTGATTGTTCTTTGATTTATTTTGTTTTATTTTGAATTATTATTTTATAGGGGCAAAATTGTCATGTTTTGATTTAATTATGATTAATTGATTTTTAAGGACAATTAATGCTACCTTATCCTTGAATTTTGTTGCAGGTTCTTGGAAGATTCAAAATAATAAAAAAAAAAAAAGAAGAAAAAAAGAAAAGAAAAGAAAATTAAATTAAAAAATAATAATAATAATAAGTTGGGGGGCAAAAACGTTGCGTTTGCCCAACCTAATAATCATCATTAGCTGGA
>NW_021637242.1:0-145585 GCF_004799145.2 Neltuma alba
TCTCTAATTCAACAACAATGGCAGGAGCTTGGATCATCAAAGGGGAGTTTTAGTTGCTTTAATTTCCTACTCAATAATTGTTTAACAATTCCTAGGTCTTAGGATAGTTTTTCTGATTATTGGGATAATTGTATTGCTTAATCTGATTATATTTGGGGATTATTGTGACTGAATTATTGCTTAGTATTTGACATTGGGCTGTTTATAGTTTTGATCTCAATTATAATTGTGGTTATGACATTTGTATTGATTTTGGAATTAATATATTGTGATTTTCTAAGGTGGCTTAGAATTTTGGATCATATAGTCTCTTGCTAGCTTTAATTCTGTTATTTTGGATTTAAGAGTTCTAATTAAGCATTGGTTTTTAGCATCCTTAATCCCATTTTACTATTCTGGTTGCAGTTAGTAAGTTGGGATTTTAGGAAAATATTTTGTGGCAACTCGAGGTGGCTCGGTTGTTGGATCAAAAGCTTAATTATAATTCTTAATTCATTGTTTTTAACTCCCACATCTTTTAGAGTGATGATTGCCTGCGTTGTTGAATTGGAGGATTGATTTTTATCAGTGTTATTTGTGTGTCTCATTTTCATTTCTTTAATCTCCATTCATTTAATCATTTTATATATAAAACAAAAAAAAAAGTATTTTAATTTCAATTTGATTCGTAGTATTTAATTAACAGCTTTTCAAAATCAAAAATCTCTTTTTATAGTTTAGGTTACTTGCATTTATTTACTAGGGTTTAATTTCGTTTTCGGCTCCTCAAAGTGAAACGACCCTTTGTGCACTATATTGCATTAATTCGGTTAATTTTTGGAGTAACCCCAAAGCGACAATTAAGGGCAGTTCAACTTCAAGTGGCGCCGTTGCCGGGGAGCCAAGAAATTGGTTCCCTAGTAATTAAGTGTCAAGTAGCCTTGATTGGGGTTCATTTGTTGAGCCTTTTTAGTTTTCATTTTTGTTAGTTTTTGCATTTTCTTTAGTAGTTTGCATTTGTTTCTTTGATTTTTCATAGCATTTTTTTTTCTTCTTCTTTCTTAAAAAAAAATTTAAAAATACAACTAAATATCTTGATTTTTCATTCATTGCATTTTTCATTCTCATACGCATACACTTGCATTGCATTGCATTCATCTGTTTTCTTTTGTTTTATTGCTTCTGGTTGATTGATTGTTTATGCCAAGAAAGGGTAGGTCTAAAACCCTAGTTCCTTCCAATCTTGAGCTTCAAAGTTCTTTAAGAGAAGTTAGACAAGACTCAAGGGGTAGAAAGGACTAGTGAGGTTGAACTAGACAATTTAACTGATCTAGATTTGGTGGTTGACTTAGGTGACATAATGGAAACAGTTAATAATCCTAATGGTAACAACAATGGTGGTAATGAGAGAGGGGGCAATGGACATAATGGGGAGCATGACAGATAGGAGAGAATAATGGAGATAACCCTAGAAGAAGAACCATTAGGGAAGCCACTACTTCTGATGCAAATTATGATCCTTTTAATGTTGCATGCCCTAATGTTGATGTTAATTTTGAGATTAAAGGTCCACTGCTTAATAATTTGCCTAAATTTTATGGTTTGACAGGTGAGGACCCGTACAAACATCTGAAATCTCTCTCTATGGTATGTGCTAGCATGAAGCCGGTGGGGCTGATCTGGATGAGGTTCTTTGGAAGGTATTCCACTTATCTCTGGAGGGCAAAGCACGAGAATGGTACATGAGCTTGCCTAGTTATATGGCAGATGCCTACCATAACTGGAACAACCTCAGAAAAGCATTCTTGGAGAAGTATTTCCCTGCTTCCCGGACTTCTACATTGAGAAAAGAGATCTACTCTGCAAAGCAAGATTATGATGAGTCACTTTATGACTACTGGAACCGTTTTCAGGACTTGCTTTCTAGATGTCCACACCATCAGATTCCAGATGAGCAGTTAGTCCAATACTTTTATGATGGACTTAAGACCCAAGATAAGGGATGTTGGATGCTGCTTCTGGGGGTTCTCTTATTGATTTAACTGCTGAGGAGGCATGGGAACTTATCAAGAAAATGGCATTGAACCATCAACAGTATAGCATCAGGGAGTCTAAAAATGTCAATGCAATGCATACTAATCCTTCTTCAGTCCACATTCCTCAATTGGACACATTCACTTCTCAAATTGCTGCTTTGACTACACAGTTGAATAAGCTTGCATCTCACACTCCCCCTGTTGACACTCGGACTCCTAATTCTATGGAGATGACTGCACCTAGTTGTGAGCATTGTAATTCTGTTATGCACATCTCTGCTGCTTGCCCTCATAGATATGAGGAAGTTTCTGCCATGTATCAAGGAAGGGCCAATCAATCCAAGCAATGGAACCCATACTCAAACACATATAATGAAGGATGGAAAGCTCATCCAAATTTCCGATGGGGAGGAGGTGACAATAGGCAGGTTCAAGAAGGTTTCAAGGGAATATGGTTCCTCAAGGGCAAACTTACTATGGAGGGTTACAAGGAGAATCTTCTAGAGCCATGTCTACCCCACAGCAATCACAGTCTAAGGATGATGAGCGGTTCTCTCGAATACTCAAGGGCATTGAGGCAATGACTGAGCACATATCTAAGTCTGAAGCTAAATCTGAAGCTAGATTTGCAGCCCTAGAGAATAGGATGGAGCAATGGGAAACTAGAACCTCTAATTTGACTTCTTATGTCACTAAGTTGTCAAATGGTGTGAGTGAACAGCAAGCTAAGGCTAGTGGTTCAATGCCTTCCAACACGGTGATAAATCCTAAATCTTTGAATGCAATTACATTGAGAAGCGGTGGGAAATTGGTGCTAAGACAGTGCAATTCAAAGATGATGAAGAGGGTGAAGAACCGGTTGATGAAGAGATAGAAGTTGAGTCTCCTCCTTCTAAAACCACTCAAGACATTCCCAAGGCCACTCAAGAGACCTCCATTCAATCCAAAGAGCCAATAGAGAAAGGATCATCTTCCAAAGGTGATGAGGTAAATATTTCTGACTTGCCTTTTCCTCATTCATATCTCATGAGTAAGAAAGTTGTTGAAAAGAAAGATAATGATGAGCTTTTTGAAATGTTTAGCAAACTTGAGGTTAATGTGCCATTACTTGATTTGATTAAGAAGATGCCTAAGTGTGCTAAGTTTCTGAAAGATCTATGTACAAACAAGAGGAAGTATAGGCATAGTGAGAGAATCCAACTGGGGTCTAGTGTTAGTGCTATCTTCAAGCCACAGCTGCCTATTAAGTGTAAAGACCCGGGTTCCTACACTATTCCCTGTACCATAGGCAAAACAAACATTTCACATGCCTTACTAGACTTAGGTGCAGCCATAAATGTTATGCCTACCTCTGTCTATGAGAGTTTGGGTATTCATGCCTTGAAAGACACCAGTGTTGTGCTAGGTCTAGCTGATAGGACTGTGAGACATCCTAAGGGCTTTCTTGAGGATGTTCTTGTGCAAGTGAAGGGTCTTGTGTTCCCAGCTGACTTTTATGTGCTAGATATGACTGATGAGATTAAAGCCGATAGCACTTTGATTCTAGGAAGACCTTTTCTTAGAACAGCCCAAACCATAATTAATGTGAAAGACGGGGTCATTACCATGGGTTTGGGGACCAACAGATTACCTTCAACATTTCTGATGCTATGAGTCAAGGTTATGCAGATTGCTCTTACTTGGGTGTTAATTTGATTGATTGTGCTGTTAATGATGTTGATGATTTGCATGAATCTGAGATGCATGAAATGATGACTGTGATGGTATGGAGATTGTTGAGCATGATGATGCATTTACTTGTTTATCTACCCCTCATTCTTCTTCTTTTTGCTCATGTTATGGTGACGTGGTGTGTGTTAACTGTTTAGAAGTTGATCACCTCCTTTCCATCTCTCATGATTTTGATGCATCATCTTGTCTTAACTGTGATTCTGCCTTGAACATTACACTTGATGATAGCCTTGAGAAAGGCGAGTTTGATTTTGCAGGAACTGATGATAAAGGAGCTGTTACACAAGCTACACCGATAGCTTCTCCTTTGAGTGGTGCTGGAACATTAGAAGAGGCTAGCAAAAGATTGCTACTCACTTAGTCACTTCTAATCCCACTCTTTCCTTGTGATTTACTTGATGTTTCTGTTGATAAAATTGATACCGATCCTTCTTTTTGTAGGTCATCCAAGAATGGCACTGAGTTGGGAAGTGGAGGACATACACATCATGATGAGCTTATATCTCCTTCCCTAAGCCATATGGACATGCCACTTGCATTGAATGCACTTGACATAAAAGAATTAGTTCCTTCTGTTGTGCAACCTCCTGATTTAGAACTGAAACCCCTCCCCTCTAATTTGAAATATGTCTTTCTTGCTGCTGATTTTAAATTGCCTGTTATTATTTCCAGTTCTTTGAGTAGTTCTGAAGAAGAAAGATTGATTTCTGTATTGAAGAGTCATAAAGGGGCTATAGGATGGTCTTTAGGGGATATTCCGGGGATTAATCCCTCAGTTTGCACACACAGGATCCTTTTGAATGAAGGGTCCAAGCCAGTTAGGCAACCACAGAGGAGACTGAATCCTCTCATTCTGGATGTGGTTAAGAAGGAAGTCTCAAAGTTGTTGAGTGCTGGGATCATCTATCCCATATCAGACAGTGAGTGGGTAAGTCCGGTACAAGTAGTACCAAAGAAGAGCGGTATCACAGTAGTGAGAAATGAAAATGATGAACTGATTCCAACTAGGGTTCAAAATGCTTGGAGAGTGTGTATAGACTATAGGAAGTTGAATGATGCTACGAGAAAGGACCACTTTCCATTACCTTTTATAGATCAGATGTTGGAAAGAATTTCAGGAAAGTCTCACTATTGTTTTCTTGACGGTTTTTCTGGCTATTTTCAGGTACCTATCGCTCCTGAAGATCAGGACAAGACTACCTTCACATGCCCTTTTGGTACCTTTGCTTATCGAAGGATGCCATTTGGGTTGTGTAACGCTCCAGGCACCTTTCAAAGGTGTATGATGGCGATATTTAG
Organism: Neltuma alba; assembly: GCF_004799145.2. Taxonomy (NCBI): domain Eukaryota; kingdom Viridiplantae; phylum Streptophyta; class Magnoliopsida; order Fabales; family Fabaceae; genus Neltuma; species Neltuma alba. The sequence goes on from NW_021637242.1 coordinate 5,046, forward strand.
TGATCTTCTAGAGCAAAACATGGAAGTTTTTATGGATGACTTCACTGTTTATGGTGAGAGTTTTGATGAGTGCTTGAATAGCCTAGAACAGGCTCTTGAGAGGTGTATTGATAAGAAATTGGTTTTAAACTTTGAAAAGTGTCATTTCATGGTTGATAGAGGGATAGTCCTAGGTCACCTCATCTCCCAAAAGGGGATTGAGGTTGATAGGGCCAAAATTGAAGTTATTTCATCCCTTCCTTATCCTACTTGTTTAAAGGATTTGAGGTCTTTCTTAGGACATGCAGGTTTCTATCGGCGCTTTATTAAGGATTTTAGTAAAGTTGCTCTGCCTCTTTCTACCTTATTGAAAAAAGATACTGAATTTAAATTTGATGATAAGTGTAGACATGCTTTTGACACTTTGAAATCTATGCTTGTTTCACCTCTATTCTCACTCACCTAACTGGAATTTACATTTTGAGTTGTCTTGTGATGCTTCTAACTTTGCAGTAGGTGCCATGCTTGGACAGAAGGAGGAGAAACAGTCTAGAGTCATCGCATATGCCTCCAAGACGCTTGATTCCGCTCAAGTGAATTATACCACTACGGAGAAGGAACTATTTGCTATTATTTTTGCTTTGGATAAGTTTAGACAGTATCTTATAAACTCTCGAGTGGTTGTTTTTACAGATCATGCAGCGGTTAGGTACCTATTTAAGAAGCCTCAGTCTAAACCTAGACTGCTGAGATGGGCTTTGCTGCTACAGGAGTTTGACATCGAGATTAGAGATCGAGCTGGAGCAGAGAATCATGTAGCTGACCACCTTAGTCGGTTACCTGAAGGCACACAGGGAGTTGACTCTTCTGATCTTGTTATTGACTCATTTCCTGATTCTGCACTTTTTGCCTTGGCTGTTCATGAGCCTTGGTACTCTAATATAGTTAATTATCTTGTCACTGACCTTATACCTCCTTCTATGTCTAAATTTCAGATTGATAAGCTGAAGAGGGAGGCAAGATACTATATCTGGGATGCTCCAATCCTGTGGAAGCAATGCAGTGACCAGATCATCAGACGCTGTGTTCCAAATAATGAGATCCACTCTATCCTTACCTTTGCACATTCTTTATCTTGTGGGGGGCATTTTAGTGCTAATAGGACTGCTAGGAGGGTTTTAGAGTGTGGTTTTTATTGGCCTTCTCTATTTAAGGATGCTTATTCTTTCTGCAAGTCTTGTGATAAGTGTCAGAGGTTTGGGAGTTTGGGTAGGAAGCATGAGATGCCTCTAAGACCTATGCATTTTTGTGAAATCTTTGATGTGTGGGGCATGGATTTTATGGGTCCCTTCCCTTCGTCTTTTGGATTTTCATACATATTACTTGCAGTAGATTATGTGTCTAGATGGGTAGAGGCAGTGCCAACTAGGAAAGATGATGCTTCTACTGTTGCCAAGTTCTTACGTTCTCATATCTTTTGCAGGTATGGCATTCCAAGAGCAATCATCAGTGACCAAGGAACACACTTCTGCAACAGGACCATCAAGTCTCTATTGGCTAAACATGGAGTCAATCACAAGCTGGCCACTCCTTATCACCCTCAGACGAATGGGTTAGCTGAAGTCTCTAACCGGGAAGTGAAACGAATACTTGAGAAGATCGTGAAACCATCCCGTAAGGACTGGAGTGAAAGGCTTGAGGAAGCTCTTTGGGCTTACAGGACTGCCTACAAGACCCCTATAGGCATGTCCCCCTTCCGGTTGCTCTATGGCAAGGCTTGCCATCTACCTATGGAGATCGAGCACAAATCTTATTGGGCAATCAAGGCATGTGATGCAGATCTCGAATCTTCACTTATCAATCGGAAGATGCAACTCCAGGAACTTGAAGAGATGAGACTTGAATCCTACAACAATGCCAGAATCTACAAAGACAAGCTGAAAATGATTCATGACAAACAGATTCTGAGGAAGCAGTTTCATGAAGGTGACAAGGTTCTAAAGTTTAAAGCCCGGTTGAAGCTGATGCCCGGGAAGTTTGTCACCAAGTGGGAAGGTCCGTTTAGAGTTACTAAAGTATATCCCTTTGGCACGGTAGAGCTCGTAGATGAGGAGACCGGTATAACTTCACAAGTCAACGGCCATCTACTGAAGCACTACCATGAGAATCACAACCTCCCTGATCACCCGGTTGTTCCCTTCCACCCTACTCTTTTACTTTATGTTGTATTGCTGGTGATATCTGTTTGCTGAGATAGTTAGGAGTAAGTGTGGGGGAGGGAACTTTTCCAGTAGCTGTAGTTGTAGCTGTTTATTTCTGTTTAGTAGTTGTTTGTTTTGTTTCCTCTTATTCTGCCATCTCTTCTGATCACTTGATTTATATTTGTCTATTTTCATTTCACATTATCTTAACATTGAGGACAATGTATTGATCAAGTGTGGGGGAGGGATTGTTGTTGAGTTGTTGAGCTTTCTTTTGAAAAAAAAAAAAAATTTTGCCTTTGGATTTGCTCCTGTTTCCTAAGTATTGCTGCTATAATTGCTCTCTTCTCTGCCTATTGGTTGATTTCTGAATTGCATCGCATGATTTGAGAGTGATTCTTGCTTGGGAATTTTGCTGCTAGTTTCTGTGTCCTCCTATTTTCATTCGCCTCAGTGCTCTGCACTGCTGTATGGGCGAGTTGCTGTTTCTCTCTGTTGCTGACTCTTGACTTTTGTAATCCTTGGGCATCTCTTTTAAAATCTTTTTGCACAATGCTTGTGAATGTTGCACGGCTGAGTTTGATTGCATTTGATTTAAGTGATTTCTGTTCTTAGTTGATTAGCATAGTAGAATGCCTTTGGTGCAGTGTTATTAACCTTGTTTCATAGCTTGATACTTAAGGAGGAAACATCTTGGAGAAAGCCTTGATGGAAGGATTGTTGAGCCATATATTTTCTCATCTTGTGTGATTTTCACCTAGTTTTGGTTAACCTCTAGAACTTGTCTAGATTCTTTTTCAAAGCTGCATTAATACCTAGGTTTGTGAAGATGATAGGGGCATTCATTTCTAAACCCTTTACCCAAACACAAACCACTTCATTTAACCTTTGTTCACCCCTTTGAGCCTTCACTTTCATTCCATTCAGTACTTTTAAGCAAGTGTTTTGCATGAGTTATCTGATTTTTCATTTTGAAAAGTACATCATTAAAGTCAATATCTTTGCCTTCTTGAGTTTGGATGCAAAAAAAAAAAAAAAAGAAATAGAAAAAAAAGGCAAGAAAGAGAAGAAAATGTTTAGAAAAGCCAAAGAAAGAAAGTTAAAAAAAAAAACAGAGAGAAAATAAGTTGCAACAAAAGAATAAATTTGAAATAAGGCATTCCATGGTGGTTTGAAGAGCAAGGATTTCTGTCTCAAAAGTTTCAAATCTGCACTTTGGTGTTCTTTTATGATTGTACTTAAGCTCACTTTGAGTTGATACTTTATTACTCATGCATTTCAGTTGCTAGTTCATTTCATTCATTTGGCCTTGTTTTTCGACATTACAACCCTTCAAGTCCCCTTGATCATGAGTCTAAGGTATGTTAGTGGTGGAGATATTAGAATTTCTACAAGCTTATGGTAGGTGCTAATCTAGGTGGATTGAGTGAAATTTTTCCCATTTGAGAGATGAGTGAAACACTTGTACCCTATGTGAGCTCTATTATGTTTCTCTTCTTTTATCCTGCTATGTTTTTGTGTTAATTTCTTTGCACTGAAGTATTCTATGATTGTTGATTAATGAAGAATAAAGGTTGCTTGAGTTAATTGCACATTCATGCTCAGTTAGTTTTATGTTTGCTTGCATTGAGTCTCTTTATTGAATTCTTCTTTAATGAAGTTTTGCCCAGGAGTGCAAAAGGCTAAGTGTGGGGGAGTTGACAAACTCAATTATTTTTATATGTTTTGATATCTTTTATATGAGTTTTGTCAGCTTAATTGGTCCCTTTTTGCCTTAATTGATTTATTTTGTTTTATTTTGAATTATTATTTTATAGGGGCAAAATTGTCATATTTTGATTTAATTATGATTAATTGATTTTTAAGGACAATTAATGCTACCTTATCCTTGAATTTTGCTTGCAGGTTCTTGGAAGATTCAAAAATAAAAAAATAAAAAATAAAAAAATAAAAAGAAAAAAAAAATATAATATTAAGTTGGGGGCAAAACGCAACGTTTTGCCCCAACCTAATAACCATCATCAGCTGGCCGAACAAAAGAGAGGCGAGCTGGGCGCGGGCGGAAATAGGAAAAAAACAGAGCAAGCTTGACGGCGCGAAGAAAAACACGAGACGGAGAGAGAGCTGGACGGGAGCAGAAGGGCGAACCAGGCGGCGAGACCGTTGACCGCAATCTCTCCATTCATCTTCTTTACGTCTTCTCACTGGTGGCAGAGAGAAGACGGCGAGAGTGACAGAGCCAGAGGAGACGCACGCACGAACCAGCGAACAGGGGACCGGAGCTGATACGCCGAAGAAGAAACGGAGACGCGGCCGAACACACACACAGGAGGCGCGGCTGAAACGAAAAACGTGAGAGAACAAAACCGGAGAGCAAGCTGGGCGCGGGGAAGCTGAACACCAGAACACCAGCGAGCACGAGTCGACGGCGCCTGCGTTCTTCCATGGCTGACCGTAGCAAAATATTGACTGTAGCATTCCTTATGGCAGTCCGTGGCTGAGGTTATGTGATTCTCTAATTCAACAACAATGGCAGGAGCTTGGATCATCAAAGGGGAGTTTTAGTTGCTTTAATTTCCTATTCAATAATTGTTTAACAATTCCTAGGTCTTAGGATAGTTTTTCTGATTATTGGGATAATTTTATTGCTTAATCTGTTTATTATTTGGGGATTATTGTGACTGAATTATTGCTTAGTATTTGACATTGGGCTGTTTATAGTTTTGATCTCAATTATAATGTTGTGGTTATGACATTTGTATTGATTTTGGAATTAATATATTGTGATTTTCTAAGGTGGCTTAGAATTTTGGATCATATAGTCTCTTGCTAGCTTTAATTCTGTTATTTTGGATTTAAGAGTTCTAATTAAGCATTGGTTTTTAGCATCCTTAATCCCATTTTACTATTCTGGTTGCAGTTAGTAAGTTGGGATTTTAGGAAAATATTTTGTGGCAATTCGAGGTGGCTCGGTTGTTGGATCAAAAGCTCAATTATAATTCTTAATTCATTGTTTTTAACTCCCACATCTTTTAGAGTGATGATTGCCTGCATTGTTGAATTGGAGGATTGACTTTTATCAGTGTTATTTGTGTGTCTCATTTTCATTTCTCTAATCTCCATTCATTTTAATCTCTTTTATATAAAAACAAAAAAAAAAGTATTTTAATTTCAATTTGATTCGTAGTATTTAATTAACAGCTTTTCAAAATCAAAAATCTCTTTTTATAGTTTAGGTTACTTGCATTTATTTATTAGGGTTTAATTTCGTTTTCGGCTCCTCAAAGTGAAACGACCCGGGTTGTGCACTATATTGCATTAATTCGGTTAATTTTGGAGTAACCCCAAAGCGACAATTAAGGGCAGTTCAACTTCAATGTACAAGTTCGGATGCATGACGGTTGAAGAACAGTATGGAACACTTTGCAGGAGAATCAAAAACTGTGTAATGAAGCTTGAAGCTTTTCAAAATAAAGGTTCAGCTGTTAACATAAAGTGTTATGAAAACCCAAAGTTAAAGAATGTTGACATTAGTTGAAACTTACTTGGGTTCAGTCATTAGCACTTCCCTATGATAAGAATTACATTCAACTTATCACCCTCATATGCTGGTTTTTTATTGCATTGACATCCATCATAGTACAAACCATAAGATGTCTCAATTTTTTAGATGGTTACTTTGGTAACAACTTCTGATGCTTAATAAATTACATGGAAATAAAGTTAGTAATTTAAACATTCAAACATTTAAAAAGTAATTACCATGAACAAAAGGTGATGAAATGAAAATATTGGCCTCTGTTAATCTAGAATTTCACCTAATGGAATTCTAGTAGGGAAAGTTAAGAGAGAGTCACTGATAATCTTGGGCGATATAGTAGAGGAGATCTTTGAGAAAGCCTGACTTGCTCCAGGCATATCATTAAGGCTGTGAAGGGAAGCTGAGATTTAAGTTTGGGAACACCATGATATATGTATATATGCACTTACAAGACAAATGCTTGATTAATATAGAATAATGATAAGTTTTTACCCGTCAATGAAACTCCTGACCTCTAGAAAATTTGGATTGAAATAAACTCTTGTCACATAAAAGACATTAGATATGTGTCCATAACCTTGAACCAAAATTGAAATTGAAGTGTAAGTCTCATAAAAAAAACATGAATAAGTGAGATACTGCTAACAATGCACGATACTTTTTTTCTTTGCAATCTTAGCAAACCGTAAGACAACTATGGTGGGGACTTCTAAATCATCTGTCCTGGCCTCAAATGCCTTTTTTTGTGACCTTCCCAAAAAGAGATACATTTACTCCGATTTCACTACAAATAAATGATAATACGATAAGAATATGTCAAATTGACATCCAATCATCTATTTTTATCCTCACTTGTTGGAGGTCCTAGATAAGAAAAAGAAGTTTGCTACTTTTGATTAGTAATGGTGAGAGCCAATTTCTTCGTCATTCCAGACTCATTTTTATGATCAACCAAGTTCTGAAATGCTTGCAGAAATCCAATAATATCTGCATGAACTTGTTGACAATCAACAAGTTGGATACAATCAACCAAAACAATATAGGAAAGGAATCTTAACAAACTAATTCATTGTTTTTGGCATTGTTGTTGGCAATGTCCTTGATTGGAACAAAGTTAAATGCATACAGTGGGATTGGCAAATCATGCTCTTAAAAAAATGTCATTGCATGGAACATAATTTTACAAGGATGGTCACAAGTTTTGTAATTGTCGTCATCATTGTCCACGATTTCAAAGTTCTCAAATTGATAAACCCCACCCTCTACTAAATCTTTGACATATCTTTGTATATGTCCTTTATGAGCAACCGAAGCTTCAATCCCATCACCTTGGTTGCATAGAATACAATGAAATGAGTTCATTGCATTTTTTTTTCAATGAACAAAACAATATTATTATTTACTAACATTTCGTCAGATAAAATCATACTAACTTTCCAAACATCAAAGGGTGGGGACTTCTTAGCTACTGTCCACTTCCTTAGCACTCTAACAATGATGCACCACGTTTCTTTGCTACAATCTATGTCCTTGATCAGATTGTGAGGGAAGTTCACCACTTGCTTTGACATCGAATTATGAAACTGTGTGAAGACAGGTTAATTGAGAGAAATGTCAGGAAATAACGTGAAAAGAATGGGTTAATTATGGGGAGCGTTGTAAATAAAGTGAAAGAAATGGTGGGGAGCATTGCCCTTTTTATCATGTTATAGTCTTCACAATGGAAATTAATTGGTCAAAAGGATGACGTAATTAATATCATGCACACCAAAGGGATCAATGGGTTAATTAGAGAAATTTATTTGAAAATCATATGAGAATCAATTTACTTCATTACCTTGATTTTAATTTAACATTTTCCTTAATGTTCTCTAATCCATATAGTTTGAATGGAAATGGGGATTCTAATTTCTCAATTTGATTATCCAATTGAATTCTTATTTGATTATAATTATAATGCACCTTATCTAATTTAATATGTACAAATCTCATATAATTGAATATTTTTGGATGGACATTGAAATCATCATTTAATTTAAGTCAATTATTAGGACGGGTGCCATCATTCCTTATTGAATTAATTTATAATCAAACTGTTCTTATTATCGACAAAAGATAATTTTTTTTTTTTGAAAAAACGTGTTAGTTTTCAAATGTTATTTAAATGTTATTATTACAACTAATATAATTTTCAAAATCCATTTTCAATCTAATATAATTAATATATGCCATAAAAGATATTATTGTATTAATATCCCAATCAATAAATTGGAAAATCCGTTTGAAACATAATAATTTCATTGTTTTGAATTTGATTGGTTAATTCTCTAATTAATAATTTCTTATTAATGCATTTAAATAACACGCTTTTTAAGAATAATATATTTTGAATTGTAATATGATTTTATTAATAACTAGAGATTTCTTCCCCGTGCGATGCACGGATTAAAATATTTGATTAAATTTTAAATGATAATAAATTATATTATTTAAAGTAGCTCAAAATTATATTAACCTTTTATAGAAGTGCAATTTTTTTATTAGAGATTTGAAAATTAAGAAGACCATAAAAAAATTTAAAATTATTTATTTATTTTTCTATTTAAGCTCCCAATTGACATACTATTTAATTATGATGTTTCCCATTTAATTCAATATATTCAAATCCCAATTAAGATATCATTCAAACTCAAACTCAAAATTAATTATTAATTCTTTCATTTGACTCTCAAATTGAAATCCCATTTAATAATGATACTCCTCATTTAATTAATACACATAATTTCTAATCAAAATATTATTCAAATCTCATCAATTAAATATATTCGGATGTCTTAATGTTATACCCGACCCATTTTTAAAACGAATCGGGTATTACAAGTTTTTAAGAATATAATTGATTGATGATTGATTGATTGATTGATTGATACACCAAGCAAAATACATTGATTGCGAGATTCGACCCAACCCGACTGAATATTATTTGGGTATTACAAGATTTCTAGTTGCTAGTTGATGGGCCAAAGTATTAAATGCCGTAAACCGCGCTGGCCAAAAAAAAAACTCTTAAACCATACAAACACGTAGGGAAAACGGCCATGGATATGCAATGTGCGAAGGGTTTGTGAAATGTGAGAGCTAGCTGCAAAAGAAGTAAACAAGCCTTTGCCACCCCTAGTAAGCGTAATTATTGTTTTGTTTCTTTGGATGAAATGTGTAATTTAATTTCTCAAACTACAAGAATTAGTGATTACAGTGAAGCGGAGGGGCGTAGAAGATTTAGATACGGTTATTATGTTTAATTATGATATCAATGAGCTAAAAGCGTGACCAAAAAAATCTGACAGAATAATAAAATACTACCTCCGGTCCTTGATATAAGACCTCATTTGACTTTTATTTTGATTCTAAATATAAGATCCCAATCCACCTTGTCTTTAATAGTTATGCATTTTTTTTAAGGTAGTCCTTTTAATAATAGTAGTTCTAGTCAACACACTTAATTAGCAAGGATATTTTAGGAAAGACAATACCTATTTATTACAAATAACTAACTTAACTTATTTTGTTAATCTCCTCAAATTAGTCAACTAGCTCTTATAATCAGGACCATAGATAGTAACAATAATACTATATACTTATATAATCATATAAATATAACAAATATATGAGGAACAATAAGAATAAAACACTAAAAAATGTAATATAATTACATCTTCAAATTACATCACAGTAACAAAATCTTTTAAACCGGGATTGGCAGGTCCTGATTAAGCGCTCTTTTAGGGAACGTTGTTTTGTTCTGACCATTTAGCTAAATTCTCTCATAGGATGCAAACCAATTTTTAGATCTTTGATCAACCTTCAACTATTAGCCAAGAAGAGGAGGGCAATGAGGGATAGGTGCCTTGGCTTTCTTTGTTAGCTGCTTTATCTTGTTTGTATTGCTGCTTTATCTTGTTTGTATTCAATTTTCTATTCAACTAAAAAAAAAAAACTCTCCCACCTCCCGCTCACCACCAACTTAATATAATACTTATTTAAAATTTGAATCTTTAAATGAAAATGTTAGTCCGCCTCCAGCCTACCCCAGGCCCTGCCCCAATCACGTGTTGTTTGACAAATAATCTGACCAACATTAAATTCCTCTCACACTACTTCAATTCACAATTTCACACGCTCTCAGCCTCACTCAACTTTTTGGTTTCTCACTGTAAGTATCTTTCCCTTCGGCCTCGTCATCTTCATCTTCTTTGTTTGTTTAATTTCTTCCCCTTGCCGTTAGCCTCCTCGTCTTCTTTGATTCAACTTAGATTTTCCGACAAAGAAACACACAAGACGACTGACGGACAAGCAGATACAGGAGAAGCTGGAGCAAGATGAGACGACAAACCCTCATCGATCTCCAAGCTTCCAGATTTTTTAATTGTAGAATGATGTATTAATTATTTGTTTAGATGTGGGACACTCTGGGATTATTTAATTCTCTATGTTCAGATATAAAATGGTGGCCTAAAAGATATAGAGAAACTATTTGCGTTTAAAAAATTTTTAATTAAAAATAATTTATCAAAATAATTCCACTGTGATAAATGCTTACGTTACTTCACATCCTGGATTATCGCAAATAGAAGGATGGTATTCCCGAGTACTATATCCGATTCGAAACAGATATACGATTAATGCTTACTTTTTCTTATTTTAGTCGAAGATTAGCGCTTAGTTTACAAAAACCCAAGAGACCCAAAGGAAAAAGATGCTGAGGTGCAAAAGAAAGCTGAGCCATTGACATATCAGAGTTTCCGTCAGAGGAAGGGAAGGTGCATATATACATAGCGAAGTTAAACTGGTAAGTTGTGCATATGATTGATCTCTGTTCCTTTCAACAGCAAATATTTTTAGTTATCGAGAAATATTGGCCATCAATTGGTTCCTCAAGTTCTATTTATAAGTCACTTCTAACATATTTCACACATATTAAGAAAAACCTTAAATTTTGTTAACTTTCATTTAAAATTTAATATTTTTACAACTTTATCCTTATTTAATATATATTATATCTCATGTAAACAAAATCAATACAATAATAAATGAAGGATAAAATTATACATGCATACAAAAAATTTCTCCCAATGCCCTGTGAATAGGACTAGAGGAGCAGCTAAAATTTCAAATTTAGTACTAGGGCATCATCACCATCGATCTGCAGTAACAGCTTTAATTGAGTTAGCAAGGGAGACGCAATTTGAGCAACATAGTTGCAAAGCCACTTGCGGAGCGCATCAAAAAAGACTGGTTTGGACGGGTTAAGAACTATCTAATATCTCGACATCTTTGGAAAGCGACAAGCAGTAGCGCCAGACCAGAGAGATATCGTGTGAAAGATTTTGCCAGATGGAGAAGAAACAATGCTGCGGCATTGTACATGATTCGCATCTCTTGTGGGTCGAGCAGTCACTCTCATATAATGACTCAGAGACGGAGAGAGTGTTATAGTTAGTGTCTCATACTTTGTTATTGGAAAAGGAGACTAATTAACCACAGCGTTATCTACACAAGAATGGTCCTTCTTTGTTTGTAAGGGCGCCGGACAACTCATATTTATGATTCCTTACATTTGATTAATTGGTAATTACAGTGATAACGGAGGTAGCAGAAGAATTAGATATGGGCATTTTGCACAAGGCCATTGTAACACCCCGAATTTTATGATTTAAGATGAGTAGAAAAGAGAAAAATTTATTAAAATTATTTATTTGCCAAATAAAGGGGGAAAATTATGGAATAATGATTTTTAGGGTTTAGAGACATTTTGGAAAAGGTATTTCTCAAAAATGGCTTAAATAATTTTAATAGATAATTTTAAGAGAAAAATGGTTTATTTTCTCTGAAAATTATGGAAAAATACTTAGAGGTTTCTAATTAACTAGAAAATTTTAGGGAAATTATCTTATGATGTAGAGAATTTATTTGAGGCATAAAATCCTTAAAATGGGTTAAGGATTAATTTCTGGATTTAAGGGCTATTTTCTTCCACAATTCAAGAAAAATAGGTAGGAGATTATTTTTGACCCGAACTTTTTATGGACATTATTTCATGGGTCAAAGAAGCTAATGGATAAGGAAAATCCATATAAAACATGGTGGAATAATTTCTGTGTTTATTCTCTAAGTTCAGAAAAACATAAAAAGGATGAAAGTGAAAACAAAAGTTTGTTGAAGGGTGTAATGGTCATTTTTGCTCTCCCCATTTCATTAACCTGGCGGCAGCTTCTTCCTTTCTTCATTCTATATCGATCACGCAGAGATTAAAAAGAGTGACCAAGAGAGAAAATAGAGAGAAGGAGGAGTGAGTGCGCCGACGGAGGGGTGACCGGAGGTGGTTTCCATTGCATGCAGTCAGTGTTTTCAACTAAGGTGAGTCTCCTAGGCACTCTTCCCCCGTTATTTTCTGCATTTGGTGGCTGGAAATGAAGTTGATGATGAAAGAAGTTTTGGGTCTAGTGAGAGAAAGTGAGGAAACGGATGAAATAAGTGTGAAGGAGCGCGGATTGAAGCTTGTATGAACGAATGGTGCTGTTGCATGTGAGAAAATTCGATTGCATGTTGATTTTTGTGGCTGGAAGTTCATTTTTTCTCCTCTGGTTTTGCTGACCGAACAGGGGGTTGGATTTCTCTAAGCTTTGGCTTCGAATTCATGGAGCTATGGGAGTGGGAAGTCCGAAATGTAACTATAGGTTACCTTGCATGTGTGGTTGGAGCTGTCTAATGATGATATTAGAATTGGATGTTGGGTGGCTCGGTTTTGTGATGGTTTTCGAAGCTCAACTTTGCCATTTTGGTTGTGAAGTGTCGAGTTTCATATCTGACAAGCCAATGGGAGTTTAAATATTAGAATCCTGGAGATTTGATGATGCCATATGATATTTTGGAGAGATGGTGTTGAATCTGTAACTTTTATTTTAAGGGGTTAGTAGGTTCTGTTTCTGTTAAAGGGAAACAAGAGAAAGTAAAACAATATATACATGTATTTATATATTATTACTGTTAGAAGAATGGTTGATTGAGGCGTTTGTGCAGGGGATTATATTCGTGTCTTGTAGGATTTGAAAGGGAAGAATGAAATATTTTGTGTGTGTGTGTTTGTTACTATCGTGAGACTGAATTCAGGGGAGCTAGGGAAATGGTCGCTGACCGTTTTGGAGAGGAGACGAGCTGACACATATATATATAGTTTCGGTACATGTGTGTGTATATATATATGTGTGTATCGTGTAAGGCCATGAAGTTCATATTGAGGAAGCTGGAAATGATTTCAATTTCAAGAGCTGTACACTAATTTCATATGGTTAAATATTAGGTAGGAATTATTCTTGAACTTGGAAGTTGAGGGATACGAGTATATGCAGGGTAATGTGTTATGGAGAGAGCATTCTTTAATATTCTAGAGGTTGAGCAATGATTTTGGATTACTGAATTAAATTTGAATGCCTTAAGTCAATGATGGAGTTAGATTGTTTGGAGATAATAAGGAATTATAAGGTTTAAATTAAATTAGTTAATTGTGAGAATTATAAAGGTAGCTAAGAACATGAGGAATTGGATTTGAATAAGAACATATAGTTATAGTAAATCTGGAAAATTTCCAGATTTAATTTGAGGGATTGTATGGGATAGGAAAGTAAAAGAATGGTGAATTCATAGTACTGTTGCTTTGGGGATTCGAAAATTGAGGCTAGGAAACTGATAAAGAATTACTATTTGATAAATATTGAATAATTGCCTTAGATTCTATACCATTTTTCGAAGTATTAAATGATGACTTGGATGCTATATGAAGGCTGGAAATAAGTTTAAGAATTTAAGCTTAAGTTGCCAAATTTCTTGTAGGTGCCCGGTCATTGAATGTGAGTTTTGAATCTGAAATTTAATTTTAAGAAGGAAAAAATAGGTGTTGGAAGTTGATGAAAATAGAATTGAAATTGTTATTGCAGGTTTAAGAGAAGAATAAGAGTGAATTTTAATACCTTAAGTCATTTAAGAGCTTACAAGAAGGATAGTCTTGAAGTTAGGAATAATTCCCAGATCATGAAAGGTTATTGGAGAAATGTTAGACCAAAGATTAAGAAGATTAATAGATGGTTTGAAATTGAAGTTGCTTAGCTTGGATTTAAATAATAAGTATCAAGTTAATTGCGAATTAAAGCTTAGAAAGCTTTTGAAAAAAATGAAATAAAACCAATTGGTGTGATTATATGTATATAATACATATATTATCTTTGACCAAGATGACCAGTTACTAAGTAAAGTAACTGTATGGGTTGAGATAAGAAAGGAAGCCTTCCCAAATGAATAGTTGAATAAGAAAAACAATCCAGGATGATCAACTGCTACGTAAGGGTAGAGACTAAAGAAGATTTGGGATTTAAAGAGTTATTTAATTTATGAGATACAGTTGGATCAAGTACTGATCTACCCTTACTAATATGATAGGTTTTTTTTTATATCTGCTCAAACCCACCAAGAAGCAGAAAGAAAGGAGAACGGTAAGGTTTGATTTGGAGGGATGCGGACCAGGTAGTAGTTCTTTCCTCCCTTACACTTGTGTATGATTGCTGCATGTCTGTTTGTGCCATATTGCTATTCAAAAAGCATGAGAACATGTAATCCTTAATTCCTTGCATGGATTATTTAGCCGTGATCACATGTAGCTGATAGACATGGGGCAGTGATTGCCAATTATTTGCGCTTTACTTATTCAGCTTGTCTAACCGACATGAGGCATTGATGCCAATCATATGCGCGGCAGTGATTGCCTATTATTTGCGCATTATTTATTCAGCTTGTCTATCTGTCATAGTGCATAAATGCTTAATTGCATTAGCTTGCAAGGTTTTGTTCCATATGGCTTGTTTTGCATGTTTTATGTTATCTGCACATTTGTTTGATGGAAATTACTACTACGGGGATTCTTCGGAATCTCACCCCCCAATTTATGATGAACAGTGAAAGCTAGTAGCCTGAAGGACAAGGAAGTTGTTTAAGAAGAAGGTGAGCTGATTGAAAAATAGAGATACCTGTTATAATTCTGTAAATTATATAGCAAATGTTTGGGCAAGTAACTTGACTTGCTTTATGTAAATATTATTTTGTATCCCGCATAATGAGGAGAGCACTGCCGGGTGCAAGCATGTACTATTAACCAAAATGGTTACTATATTTTCAGCATAATAGAGATTGCACAGAATGAAATTATTTTAGGTGATAATAGATTAAGTTGAAAGCAGGGTTGATATTGGATCACTAATCTGTTATCTGAAGGTTTGAAACATTTGATCAACGGATTCTAATGTTAAAGGAAAAAAAAAATTCCCTGTCTTTTCCCAGGATGGAAACCTGGTGTTAGTGATTCACAGGCGTTAAAAATGATCTATTAGTATATTAAAAGTGAGGTGTTACAGCCATAGCTCAGAATAACTAGTCGGCTGCAAAAGCATACACTGATTGCCATCCTAGGGTATTGAACGTAGATTTTGCTGCTTCAATAGGTGAAACACCTCTTCAAGTCATCTGGCCATAGTAGAAGAGTTGGTGAGATTAGTTCTAGAACAATATGTTGAAATAAACGATGCTGATAACGCCCATACTCTGCTTATACCAGCTGCAACACATGGTGCACTCATCCCAACTGCAGCATGCATGAGCAACAAAAATGAAGATGCACTTGCAATTCCATCTCAAGAGCGTGGGACATTGTCTCTATTCTGTCACACCTTTGCAAGTCTTCGAACCAGAAAACGGTCCTGTGGGTCCTCAGTTAATCCGAACCTGTTTGAGAATTCGAGAATTTGGTAACATAACTTTTAGATATATGATTTTATACATAAAGCATAATATAGTTTCATTTTCAATTTTTCCCTTGTCTGTTCATACATGTTTGTCATTTTGTCATTCCATCTCATAGTACATGATTTTGATACATAAATAGGTATTGCGCTGAATTTGCTCCAAAATGTACGGAGCTGCTTTTTGCTGCTGACATGGATGGAAACTCAGCAATTCAGAATATTATGCACTGTATCTTTCTCTTAACAGGAGTCAACTTACATTCTGGAAGCGATGGCCTATCCCTGTTAGTGCATTTTATTTCTTACCACCCTTTGTTTTTCCCTACAATTTTCTATATGTTGTTTGCTCATGTTAATTATACACTAGCCATGGTGATGAGGATAGATGATGAAGATGAAGTTATTTTAACTCCCACCGGTATAACTTAGTGTTTTTTCCCCGTGTTTCATTCATCAATATTTGGTTACGTGAATATACTCATTCCAAATCCATCTCACCCTTTCTTTCTCTTGCTCCTTATTGTCCTAATTTTGTGTCAGATGCCTTTTAAAAGACAAGGAAATAATTTAAGTCAATTTAAGTCATCAGAAACATAAGTCATTAGCTTAGGCATTGTAAACTACTTTTTAATTATCGCATTTCACAATGGAAACGGTTTATCGTGGTTATCGTGTATCCCTTTGCCAAAGTAGGACGAAAAGATAGACTTGTATATCCACACAAACAAACCATATCTGTGTGCCTGTCAGCCTCCAAAAAAAAAAGAAAAAGATAAGCCTATTTATATATAGAGATGCATGCATATCCTGTGTAGAGTAGTCCTGTTGAATCATTAGGCTAAAAGGAAAAAATATGGATGTCAACAGGGATAAGTCTGCTCCATTGGCTCATCTCCCTCATCTATAATTTGTCAGGTATATGTAGGTATGCATGCCAAATAAATCCCCATAACTTCAATTGGATGCCTTTAATAATTTAGTCCTAATGGTCCAGGAACGAAGGAAATATATAAGATGAAGCTGCAGCATGCAAAGTCAGCTGAAATTCTAAACCTAGTTTGTCAGACTCTGATATTTTTTAATCAAGTAAATTAAAGAAGGGTGTGATTGCTGAAGCACTGATTGCGAGCAATGAAGGCAAACCCGGAATTAATCACTGTAGTCACTTTTGGTCACCCAGAATCGCCCATTTTCTTCAAGACTGTTGAATATCATAAAGCTGAGATTTTCAACCTCCTCCGTGGTTATCACTTGAAGAATGTGGTATCAACACTAGTTGATGAGGAAGAAAATACCTTGCTGCATGTGGCAGCCTCATTGGCTCCTGCTTCCTACCTCAACCGCATCTTCGGTGCCTCACTGCAGATGCAAATGAAATGGCAATGGTTCAAGGTTAGAACTCAAGTTTAATGATTTTCTGAGCATCTTGGAGAGACTAATAAACGAAAATTAATCATATTAACACACATATGTTCTGTAAACATGTAAAATGAATCATAAATATATAAACTTATTTTTTTTGTAAACATAGGCTGTACAGAGTGTGGTGGATCCTGGAGATAGTCTAATTGCAAACGTAAAAGGGCTGAAGCCTCTAGATTTTTTTTTTTCAAAGAAGACCACAAAGAGATAGTGCTGACAGTTGAAGGAGAGAAATGGATGAAGAAAACAGTGTCTTCTTACTCAGTTGTTGGGGCTCTAATTGTTACCATCATGTTTGCCGCGGCTATTGTGGTTCACAGTGGAAACAATCAGACTTCAGGGTACCTAATGTTTATGGAGAAAAAGTTATTTGAAAGTTTTCTTCATCTCATATGCATTTTCTTCTACTACTTCTGTGCTCACAGGATTTTTAAGAACCCTCACATCACACTGTGCAAAAGAAAACTTCTTTTACTCCTTACTTACAAAATTAATAATAGGTCTTTCTACTCTGTTTCTGTCTGTTACAACTATGATGATTGCCTTTTTAGCTACCATATGATCATGTTGCAATATAACTCATCATGTTCACGGGTTATTCTTCTGTTGTCCTTGCTGGTGTTCTACTAACCCTCTTTATATCATTACTGTTCCCTCTTCTTGTTGAAGTGTTTTCTTCTACTTATGGTCGGGCATCTTCAAGAAGAAGGTGAAAGAGTGGCTATGAACAGTGCAGGCAATTAATTCACATCTTACCATCTATGTATGATTTCTTATTGAATAAAAATTTTCCTCCTCTTGAATCTTAATCGTGTAATAAGCCAATTGCTTATATTTTTAGCCTATGCTGGAGATGTGTATATCACTTTAACAACATTTACAGCACTTCAACTAATTTTAACAACATTAAACTTTTAGGAATAAACATTTTAAGATGGACTGATTAAATTTCACGGACTAAAACGATGTGTTTGAAATTGGAGGAACCAAAACTAAAATGACCAAAAATTATATTAACTATAAATTTAAATTAGATGAATACTCCAGCTTCATTCACGAGCTTTTTTTCTTCGGTTGAGGGATTACCATCGCGTTTTTTGTTTTTTTTGTTGCCAAAATTGCTATCGCATTTACTAACTTATAATAAGGATCATATTATTCTTTTTAAAGAGTAACTTTTGGGTATCATGGTTGAGGGATTTAAATTAAAGATCAACAATAAATTTTTGTTATTTTTAATTACTATGTTTGATCTGAATATAAAAGCTAGTTGACTAATTTGAGTAGACTAAAAAAATAGTTAAGTAAGTTACTTGTAATAGGGATAATTAATCTCCGGGTCCTTATAGTTTCATCTCATTTTTAATTAGGTCCTTATAAAATTTTTTCTTTATATCAGATTCTTTTATTTTCATGTATTTTCAATTAAGTCCTTCTCTTCTTTTTTTTTTTCTTTTTATCAGGTCCTTATAGTTTCACCTATTTTTTAATTCGATCTTTCGTAGTTTCAAAAAAATTATTTATCAATTTTATTCTCTAAAATTAATTTTTTTTAAATTAATAATTATATAATTGGACAAAATAATTAATATAATAATTTAGTAATTAATAATTAATCAGAATAATCAATTATACTTAACTATAAATTATTTATAATCATATTCTAATTTTAGAAAATTTTATTATTATAATTTGAATTTTATAATTATAAAAATTAAACTTAAAAAATAAATAATATATATTTAACTAAAAATTTAAAAGAATATTAATATAAGATTATTATAATAATTTATTATTTATAGAATATTATTATTCATAGAATATTATTATTTGCAATAAATAGGTAATGTCTTTTTTAAAATATCCTTATCAATCAAGTGTATTAACTATAACTGCCATTATTACAAGGACTATCTTGAAAAAAAATAGATAAGTATAAGAGACAAAATGGGTTGAAGTCTTATAATTAGAACTAAAATAAAAGTCAAATGAGTTCTTATATTAAGGACCGGAAACAGTAGAATACAAGTGTAGTGAAATTATTCCACGAGGAGCCGGGACCTTTTCTATGAAAACGTATTTTTATCCTCACGTTCAAACGAGATATAACGTGTCAATTTCATTTCAAAATAATTGTCACTTTAATTTGGTGTTATGCGCAGGGGTGTTCATTGGTAAGCCTAGATAAGGTCAGGCCCCTGTTTGATACTCAGCCTAAAGGATGAGTCGGTTACAGCCGGCAGTTGTAAAAGCCTTAACCATTTCAAGTTGAGTAAAGGTAAGTTTTCTGTTGGCAACACCATAACCATACTATATGTGAAAAAAAAAATCTCCAGTCATATCTAAAAATACATATCATAATTTCATACCCTGACATATTTTAAAATAAATCTACAACTCGATTCTTGAAATCTAAAATACTACTATATGTCTTAACAAATATCCATTTTTAAAAATTAAATAACATACATAATTTATTCATATATGAGAAAGTAAACAATTATAACAAATATAGGTGGTTAAGTCATGATATTAGTTGTAACAGTAGTTAAATAAACCGTAGTCCACTGGCACAACGTTTGGGCTTTGGAGCTCTTGTCTCTTCTTAGTTTTGTGGCGTCTGTTGGCTTTTGTTAAGTTTTTGTTTTTGTGTCTGTACTTTGATTTTCATATAATAAAGTTCTCCCTTCCGGTCAAAGGAAAAGTAAATAAATAATAACCATGGTTCGCTGTGCTATATTGATTTTTTTTTTTGGGAAAAAAAATACAATGCCTCACTTCTATTCATCTTTTCATAACATATAAATAATTAGAATTGCCAGCGGGCTTCTATGCTCTCTGTTTTCGTATGATGATTTATTGGATTCTGTCACATACTAATTTTAAGCCACAGGAACATCTTCTTGTTTTGCACAAAGACAAAGTTCATCAATTTGCACTCTTTCTATGAAGGATTTTCCTCCACTATTGCACAAGAAATTTTGATGATGCTCAACTCCTTTTCAAATTATGATATTTGTTCTTCTAATATTGATTTAATTAGGAACTTTTTCTATTTTTCATTTCCAGTTAACCTGATGTAGTGCTTTAAACTTTAATTTTTATTATTTATACATATTGCCTTTTTATTAAAAAAAAAAAAGAATTGCGGGCAGGTCAGTTCGAACGGCCTTTTTTAGTTTATTATTCTTATTCTAGTGTCTCCAACAATTAAATATAGGTCAAACCAAATGAATAAAGAAATGAAGATTTATTCATTTAACTTCGCATAAAATTTTGGTTTTTTTAATTTTATAAGCTATATTAGAAATATTTTGTAACATATCATTGTGGTAATTGTTACTACCTCCGATACTTAATGTAGTAATTGGACTCTTATTTTTAAAGTCAAAATAAATTTTCCAACTGGCTCTTTTACAATGCAATGATATTTTTTTAGCATGCAGCTCCATAATATTTTTTATTTATTATATTTGAAGAGGTTGGCGTTTTTTTTGGGGGGGGGGGTTGTTGTGGTTAACCCTTATAATTGGTCAAGTTTAGTTTATGAGTGAAGGCGTACATCATTCCCCTGCATATGTTTGTCAGATTGAAGTTCCCTTGTTGGAACCACAGGAAACAATCTAAATTGTTTAATACGCAGACTTCGTCTACACAATTCAAACTTTTGGCGCAACGACATTGGAAAAACTAATAGATTCGAAGTGGTGAGATATATAATTGGAACTCAGTAGCTTGAATCATCGGAATTTTAAACCCAACATATCCATGAGTTACAAGAGAAGGTAATTAAAGGAAAGGCCAAAGTGGAATTCTGAAGGGTAACTATTATGGCTAAAAGCTTGCAAAAAGCTAAAGTTGATTTTGGTTAAGAAACAGTGCAATACCAGGCCAAAAATTTTAACTAAAATAACATAATTGTCTTTTGATACTAAGAAGTTTAAGTGAGTTAGATTTTAAAGGCTTATCAGGATCAAGATATATTTTTAAGTGCATAGAGTGCTTATAAAAGTGTTTACAGATCACTTACCAACAAAATCTTCACATCAACAGTAACACTAGGATTTAAACTCACAATCTGTGCGTCTGTGAAAATTTGCATCCCGTGGCCCAAGCCTTATCTCGCTCATAGTCATTAGTCATCATGATGTCAGGTGATAGTCACATGGCCGTGTACTATTGTGTGGTCATTGTCACCGGACATAATGAGGACCTTTATGGCTGTGACCCATGAGGGGCAAGAGTAGGTGTACAAGTGCAGTGAGATTATTCTAGGGCGAACAACATATTATGATATTCTTATCCCCTCGTTCACACGAGATAAAATGTCTCCCCTTCATTTCAAGATAATTGACATTTTATACGCAGTGATTTAAGTATGGCCGAAAAAACAGGTTAAGCCTGTTGGATGAGTTCATTTAAACTCATTAAATTCAAAGTTGGGCTTATGATTTAGACCCTTCAAAAACAAGTTGAGCTGTAGGGTCTAAAATTAAATAGGCCGACTTGTTCAAACCAACTAAATAATATTTTGAACTTTTTTATATTTTTTCATAATTTCAAAAAATAAACTGGTCATATGGATTTGCATATCTTTTTCTATATTTTTTATTCTTTTTTGAAAAAATTCAAATTTTTTGCCATTTTTTAATTCAAATTTGAGAGATTAAAATATTAATAAATGTTTATTAAAATCTTCAATTAAATAAAATGAAAAAGTCACAATCTGTGCATGCGTGAAAATGCGCATCCCGCGGCCCAAGCCTTATCTCGCTCATAGTCATTAGTCATCATATGTACAGTGATAGTCACATGGCCGTGTACTCACTATTGTGTGGTCACTGTTACCGAACATAATGAGGACCTTTATGGCCGTGACCCATGAGGGGTGAGAGTAGGTGTACAAGTGTAGTGAAATTATTCTAGGGCAAACAACATATTCTGATATTCTCATCCTCTCGTTCACACGAGATAAAACGTGTCCCCTTCATTTCAAGATAATTGACACTTTATACGTAGTGATTTAAGTATGATCGAAAAAACAGGTTGAGCCTGTTGGATGAGTTCATTTAAACTCATTTAAATTAAGAGTTGGGCTTATGACTTAGACCCTTCAAAAACAAGTTCAACTGTAAGGTCTAAAATTAAATAGGCCGAGCTGTTCAAACCAACTAAATAAAGTTTTTAAATTTTTTTTAAATTTTTTCTTACTTTAAAAAAGAAAACTGGATAGACGGATTTTCATTTTTTTTTTCCATTTTTTAATTCTTTTTTGGAAAATTCAAATTTTTTGCCATCTTTTTTTAATTCAAATTTGAGAGATTAAATATTAATAAATGTTTATTAAAATCTTCAATTAAATAGAACGAAAAAGTCACAATCTGTGCGTGTGTGAAAATCCGCATCCAGTGGCTCAAGCCTTATCTCGCTCATAGTCATTAGTCTGTCATCATGATGTATGGTGATAGTCACATGGCTGTATACTTACTATTGTGTGGTCACTGTCACTAGACATAATGAGGACCTTTATGGCTGTGACCCATGAGGGGCGAGAGTATGTGTACAAGTGTAGTGAGATTATTCCAGGGCGAACAACATATTCTGATATACTTATCCTCTCGTGCACACGAGATAAAACGTCTCCCTTTCATTTCATGATAATTGGCACTTTATGTGTAGTGATTTAAATATGGCCGAAAAAACAAGTTGAGCCTGTTGGATGAGTTCATTTAAACTTATTTAAATTGACAGTTGGGCTTATGATTTAGACCCTTCAAAAACAAGTTGAACTGTAGGGTCTAAAATTAAATAGGCTGACATGTTCAAACCAACTAAATAATATTTTGAATTTTTTTATATTTTTTCATACTTCGAAAAAGAAAACGAGTTACATGGATTTGCATTTTTTTTCTATATTCTTTTATTCTTTCAATTAATCTTCAAGTCTCATTCGTTCTCACAACTAATTGCATAGTTTTGCCTGTCAAGGTAATTCACTAATTTATAAGTGAATTACAATCATTTATGCTTTTAATTGCTCAACTTGTCTATAATGTTGGTTTTTTATTTGTTGCAGAAAATGTATGTGATATTAATGATGGAAAATAAATTATCGATATTTTTAGAAGTCAAGAAGAGTGTGTTACTAGTAAAATACAATCAAATGTCCTAGTAATTGATGATAATGATGATGAAGTTTCAAAAAAAATGATGATGCTACTACCACCTGCGTAATGTTGCTTAATGTGAACTTAGTGTTTGTTTAGTGTAAATTTAGTGTTTGTTTAGTTGTTTATATCTGTCTTCTATTTAATTTGTCTATTCCATAAACTCTCTTGCACAATGATTAATGTTTTGGATGTTTACATGTGATGATTTTTATATTTGTAATTTAATTTTATTCATATTTATACCTTTACTAATAATTTTATTGTTTTATTTTCATTATTTTGATAAAATATTAAATAAACATTAAAAAATTATATTTTTATTAAATTGGTCAAAAGCTTGTGGTCTTAAGCCTGGCAACTCAAGAATCGGGCCTAAAAATTTTACTAATTCTTAAGACTCGGGCTTAAACAGGTAGAAGCGGGCCGTTTTACTGGTACTAGATTTGAGTCAATCCATGCCCTAAATTTTAATAACGTTAGCAGAGTGAGGAAGTAAGAGAGAGAACAATTGAGCGTCTCTCATTCACCTTCGGGGCGTTTGATTCTTTGGAGAAGCTATTTTTTTAAAAAATATTTTTATATAAAATCAAAATAAAACCTTTTATATATCTACTACATCTGGTTTTTAATATAAGACCTCATTTAATTTTTATTTTGGTTCTAATTATAAGACCTCAATCTATTTTGTTTCTTATATTTATACATTCTTTTTCAAGATAATCCCTCTAATAATGGTAGTTTTAACCAATAAACTTGATTAGCAAAAATATTTTAGAAAAAGTTTTCCCAAAAGAGCACTGGACACCATAAAGTTTATTTGGGTGCAAAAATATACATGAAGTTGTCAAAAGGGAGCATCTGGCACCATGCCGTTAATGTTCGTCAGTTTGCCGTTAGAGGGGCCCACAAAGTCAGTTTTAAGGTGCATTTTTAACAACAAAGTTTGCATCAAGGGGCATTAGGCACCATGAAATTTATTTGGGTGTAAAAATATACATGAACTTTGTAAAAGGAAAAAAATAACAAAATTCTTCAACCTCCATAAACATCCATTAATTTTATTCTTTTTGGTCTCACCAAATGCTATATTTTCTCTCTGTAAATTTTTACTTCCAAGCTGATCCATCTTTCTCTCATCATAGTCAACACACACACTCTCTCTGTCATGTTGTTTTCTAAGCCTCCAAGCCTTTTATATGTATTTAAGCAAAACACATCTTTCCCTTCTAGGATATGA
The DNA here is from genome assembly GCF_004799145.2 of Neltuma alba. NCBI lineage: Eukaryota > Viridiplantae > Streptophyta > Magnoliopsida > Fabales > Fabaceae > Neltuma > Neltuma alba. The sequence goes on from NW_021637242.1 coordinate 29,444, forward strand.
GGTTTATTGCTTGCATCCAAGTACTACCTCCAGTCCTTAATATAGGATGCAATGGAATAATTTGAGGAGATTAAAAATAAATAAATAAATTACTTTAAAGTATTATATTTATTGTTTTTTCTCCAAATTAATTTTCTTGGCTTGTAAACTAATATATAATTTAATGATGCATATAAATATTTTAGAGAGATCATGTACTATATGCTATTGCGTCAAATAAATAAATAATATAATATTTAAAGTAATTTATTTATTTATTTTAATCTCCTCAAATTAGTCCATTGGATCGTATATTAAGGACTGGAGGTAGTACTCAGGTGCAAGGAATGAACCTCATATCCTAGAAGGGAAAGATGTGTTTTGCTTAAATACATATAAAAGGCTTGGAGGCTTAGAAAACAACATGACAGAAAGAGTGTGTGTGTTGACTATGATGAGAGAAAGATGGATCAGCTTGGAAGTAAAAATTTACGGAGAGAAAATATAGCATTTGGTGAGACCAAAAAGAATAAAATTAATGGATGTTTATGAAGGTTGAAGAATTTTGTTATTTTTTTTCTTTTACAAAGTTCATGTATATTTTTACGCCCAAATAAATTTCATGGTGCCTAATGCACCTTGATGCAAACTTTGTTGTTAAAAATGCACCTTAAAACTGACTTTGTGGGCCCCTTTAACGGCAAACTGACGGACATTAACGGCATGGTGCCAGATGCTCCCTTTTGACAACTTCATGTATATTTTTGCACCCAAATAAACTTTATGGTGCCCAGTGCTCTTTCGGGAAAACTTTATTGTTAAAATTGCAGCTTAACCCAAAAAACAATACCTATTTATTATAAATAACTAACTTAACTTATTTTCTTAGTCTTTTTAAATTAGTGAACTAGCTCTTGTTATTAGAATTGGAGGTAGTATTTTGTATAAAAATTATGGTTTGATTTACGCTCAAATACTATCTTTTTTTTTTTCCGTTGTTAAAAATCTGATTCAAGAGCTATAAGGATATAAAAAGGCTTGGAAAAACAGCGCCTCGAGTGAGTATATATAAAAGGTTTGGAAACCAAGAGAACGACATGACATATGCGTGTTGATTATAATAAGAGAAAGATGAATAAAGTTAATTTACGTTCATAGGAGTTGACAAATTCTGTCTTTTCCCCTCGTTTAGAAAATTTATGAATATTTGTGTATACAAGAAAATTTTATGGTACCCAATATTCTTTAATGTAAACTTTGTTATTAAAAATGCACTTTAAAACTAACTTCTTGAGTCCCACTAAAGATAAACTGACAAACATTAATGATGCGATGCTAGATGTTCTTTTTTGACAACTTTATATATATTTTTGCACCCAAATAAACTTTATTGTGTTCAGTACCTCTTAAAATAAATTTAGTTGTTAAAATTACACCCTAACTCACTGTAAAATTAAAAAAATACTCATTAATTATTAAGATAAATTTAAATTAAAACTTATAAAATATTACACTTTTTTGGAATACAAAGCCCATAAATAGAATCAATATTCTTTGCCTTCGTTTGTGAACCAAGTTTCTGTTTTACTATTCATAAAAATTTAGAGTAAGATTACAATAATACCTCCTCCTTTTTATTTTATTAAAAAATAAATATTAACGGACGCCACTGTTTCGATCATTGGAGGTCGGAGATCCGCCCACCAGTGCTCAGGATTGGACATCCTGTGGCCGTTACTGTAGTTCCGGTGGCGGGAATTGTTTTTGTTTAAAACAAGGTGGTTAAGGGAAGGTTTGAACCCATGACCCCTTGGCACACCAAAAATATTGTAACCACCAAGCCAAGCAAGTCATTCAACCATATGATGCAAATAAAAATATATATAACAAAACAAAAACAACTGTCCAAATATAAATGAACAAGTGAAATTTAACGATTTACAAGTGAAATTCATTAATTTACAACAACAATTAGGCAATCTACAAATAACATAATAGAATTCATAATCCCAAATGCAAGTATTTAAATCCAAATGAGCAAGTGAAATTTGAAGATTACAATAAAAGTTTACGGATTTACAATCCAAATTTCGCAAACACAAGAGAATTCACAACTCAAAATGTAAGTGTTTGAGTGTAATTGTTAATAAAATTCGACGATTTACAAGTGAAATTCAGTAATTTACAACAAAAATTAGACAATTTACAAATAACATAATAGAATTTATAACCCCAAATGCAAGTATTTAAGTGCAAATGAGCAAGTAAAATTATCGAATTTCACTTGTAAATTGTCAAATTTCTCTTGCAAATCTATAAACTTTTGTTGTAAATTTTCAAATTTCATTTGCTTATTTACACTTAAACACTTGCATTTGAGATTGTGAGTTCTATTATGTTATTTGTAAATTGCCTAATTTTTATTGTAAATTGTCGAATTTCACTTGCAAATCCATAAACTCTTGTTGTAAATCTTCAGATTTCACTTGCTCATTTACACTTAAACACTTGCATTTGGGATTGTGACTTCTATTATGTTATTTGTAAATTGCCTAATTTTTGTTGCAAATTGCTGAATTTCACTTATAAATCGTCAAATTTCACTTGTTTACGTACACTCAAACACTTACATGTTGGGTTGTGAATTCTCTTGTGTTTGCCAAATTTGGGTTGTAAATCCATAAATTATTATTGTAAATCCTTAAATTTCACTTGCTCATTTGCATTTAAATACTTACATTTGGGGTTATGAATTCTATTATGTTATTTGTAAATTGCTTAATTTTTGTTATAAATTGCTGAATTCCACTTGTAAGTCGTCGAAAATTTCACTTGTTTACTTATATTTGGACAATTGCGTTTGTTTTGTTATATATATTTTTATTTGCATCATATGATTGAATGGTTTGCTTGGTTTGATGGTTACAACACTTTTGGTGTGCCAAGAGATCATGGGTTTAAACCCTTCCTTGGTCACCTTTTTTTAAATAAAAAAAAATTTCGGCCACCAGAGCTACAGTAACGACCATCAGAGGTCCAATCCCCAATGGCAGCTTCCTGAGCGACGATGGCCGGACCTTCGACCTCCGGTGGCCAGAATAGTGGCGTCCATTAATATTTATTTTTTAATAAAATAAAAGGGAGGGGTATTATTGTAATCTTACTCTAAATTTTAATTCCAATTTAGTCCCTTAGTCTTGCAGTGATATTTCAGAATGTTTTGAGAGTTTATTGATGTAAATTCTCTTCTGCGCTCCTTAATTGAAATTTTTCCTTAAATATAAACCATTCAAACCTAATAAGTTTGGTATCCTGATTTAAGAGGTCATGGTTGTGTCAGATGAATAATTTTTCTCTCTCTTTCCCTCATTAGCTCTCGTTCTCTCGGTTTGGAAAGTCTTTCACGCTCATTCTCCTCTCCTCTGCTGGAAAGCAGAACGTTGCAGCCTCTCTACTGTGACGTCCGTTGGATCTTCACTATCACATCCGTTGCGTCTTCACCCTGAGTGCCGTCCAGTGCTGGGACCCTAAATGCATCGTTTGTAATGTAGTAGCAGTTAGTCCAGTGATGCACATAATGACGGAGAAGCCGATGGTTGGTTAGTTCCCTTTTGCTGTTCCCAACCCACTGGCTTGGGGTCCTCCACTTACCCATCAATCTAAGCCTTCTGACCACTCGCATCGTCGCGTGTTCGATTTCGCGTGCGCATATCTAAGCATCTTGCATTATTGGTCGATTCCCCTCCACGACCCTCACCGGTAAGGTTTCGGGGTTCTCTTATTCGATTGCCAAAATTAATTGTGCGTTTTGTTCTTCCTTGATTCCATCCCGAGATTCTTAACATTTCTTTCCTATTGCTTCGGATTCTAATTATAAAAGTTAATTAACTAATTTGTAATAAATAGGTGTTATTTTTCCTAAAATATTTTTACTAATCAAATGTGGTTGTTAGAATTACTATTCTTATAAGGACTAGAACTACTATCATTAAAATTTAGAAGAACTGTCTTAGAAAAAAAATATATAAATATGAAAGACAAAACAAATTGAGATCTTATATTTAAAAATAAAATAAAAGTTAAATAAGATCTTATATTAAAGACTAGAGGGCAGTATAACTTAAGATTTTAAAATATATTTTGGTAATTAAATTTCATTTTTCATATTAAAATAATTCAAATTTATTGTATTATTTAAATTTATTCTTTTATCGTTTTTTATTGTTTAATAAAATTTATATCTATTTTGATAATTGAACAAACTAAACTCATTTTTATTTAATCACAATTTAAATAATTTTTTACTTAATCTAATTTTTGGAAACCAACATTTATAAAATCTTATCTATACATAATTTATATCACTTAATTTGATTTTTACCCAATATAATTTTTTTAAAAATTAAATTAAAAAGTTATTTTTTTTCATCTAATCCCAATAAACCCATATTATTAGGTTCTGATCGTCATGTCCAAAGATATCAAATTTAAATTTTGAAAGTCCGTTTGGAAATTAGAGGCATGATTAAAGCTTCCATTTTCTTTGTTGGTCAACAATTAGCCATGGTTGTCAAACTTATGAGTTGACTCTCCAACTTTAATATTTTTACATTTTTAGCTAACAAAATTGTGTTGATTCACTTTTAAACTCGTGATAACTATAAACTCAGTTAAACTCACGAGTTCGTTTACCGAGTTTACTATTTTTACGTTTTAAGCTTACAAAATCATGTCAACTCGCTCTTAAACTTATACTAAATTTTTAAATTTAATTATATTTGGTGACTTTATATATGAATTTTGTAGAAATTTTTTTGTTGAATGTGACAAATTATGACATTGATGGATATAATTTGAATTATTTAAATTTAAAATATTTTTATATAAAATAGTTCTCATTTTTCATATATTAATTATTTGATTATATATTTTTAATACCAGTTTATTAATAAAAGTAAACTCTTATGAGTTCACCATTTGAGTTTACAATCTGAGTTTATTTCATTCTCACGAGTTTGTTTAAACTCGTGAGTTTGACAATCTTGCAATTAGCGCTTACTTTGCAACCTGCATTATTTTGCCATAATCATATCATGTGAAAATATTCCAAAAAACAATCCATTTTATTTATTATTAATATTATTTTGTGTTGATTAGGAGGCTCAAATTTTCGCCGTCTGCAACGTAACAGCTTTGGTTAATTGAGCCATGGAAGAGAGGCGCAATTTTAACGACATAGTTGCAGAGCCACTCACGAGAAAAAGCCGTTTTCATTGGTTCAAATGGGTTAAGAACTATCTGATATCTCAAGATCTTTGGGAAGTGACGAATAGCAGCGCAAGACCAGACGAAAAACTTTGGGAAGATTTTGCGAAATGGACAAGAAAGAATGCCGCAGCATTACACGTCATTCGTATCTCTTGTGGGGCTCACAATCACTCTCGTATAGGAAGCGTGTCTGAAGCCAAGCTTGCGTGGGACACTCTCCATAGTACCTACTATGCAACACCACTTCCTCCCTCACCACCTGGTCAGTGCCCTAGCTAATCATGTCTAGAGATTTATATATATACGTGAATTGTCATTATTCCTAGGGCTATATGTGTGAAAACATATTCCTATAACTTTAAAAAGGTTTTTAAAATAATTAGGGACACCAACCATACATTCCAAAAAATGGCTCTTATAATTAGAGATGGAAAGAGCACTATATATATATAGTTATTAGTGTCTCAAAAAATATGGCCCTTCTTTGTTTGTAAGTCTACTGACTATTCTCTTATTGCCCTCCTACTCAAAATATAATTGAGTGGTGATTACGTACAGTGTTAACGGGGGCAGAAGAATTAGAGATGAGTATTCTGCACAAGGCCATAGCTGAAAACAACTGGTCGACTGTGAAAGCAATCATTGATCGCCATCCTAAGGTATTGAACGTAGATTTTGCCACGTCAATGGGCGAAACACCTCTTCACGTGGCTGCAAAGTTTGGGCATCTGGGCATAGTAGAGGAGTTGGTGAGATTAGTTCCAGAAGAATATCTGGAGATACGCGATGCTTACTATGGCAATACTCCACTTGCAATAGCTGCTTCGCATAGTGAAGTCATCCCGGTTGCAACATGCTTGATCAACAAAAATAAAAAGGCACTTGAAATTCCAACTCAAAAAGATTGGGAGATTCCTGTTAACTCGGCTTTTTTATCTGGCCACAAGAAAATGGGACGTCATCTTTATTCAGTCACTCCTTTGCAAGTCTTCAAACCAGCAGAAGACCGCACTGTGGGGCCTCAGTTCCTCCGCTGCTGTTTGAGCCTTGGAGAATTAGGTAACATAACTACTGTTAGATAAATAATTTTATACGCAGCATAATAATTTATGTGTTTCATTTTCGGGTTAAGGTATATTTTAGCCCCGAAAGTTTTCACGAAGGAACTGTGGGTATCCAAAAATATTTTGAGGTAATGTGGTTCCGGAAGTGACAAACTCGTAGAATGTCGTCATATTTCAACGGAGTTAAACGGTCAACTGTTAGTTTACCAATTTGTTTTGGGGTGGTCCTACCATATGGAATAGTACGCCACATAATAAAAAGGAAATACCAAACCTGTCCCTATCTTCTTGCTCCTCCACCACACGTTCTATGGGAAGAACCCAAAAACAAATGTAGACCTGAATATTTCTGGGCTTACCTTCATCCCTCACTGTTCAACCTCTTGTTCTGGTTTTATATTTTTTTTTTAATATTTCTGGGTTTATATTCATGTTTGCTGTTCGGTTTTGAATTTGGATTTCAAAATCTATTGTGATCTTTTGGTTGATTTTAATTAATGAAGTTGGTCATAGTGAGGCTTGAGTATTTGGAGAGGTACTGTGAAGAGCTGAAGATACCCATAAATATCATAATCAATCCAAACTGCCATTGCTGTGTGAAAATTTGGCCGACACTGATGCTATGCCAGAGTCTCTTTGATGATCTTAAATTTTCTCTATGACATGCTTGAGTCTCCCGTATGAATGGCATTTTGAAGTACTCCAATTAGTCGAGACTTGAGTCTCCTGAAGCAATTAAGAGCAAAGATACGAAGGTTGCTGTAGGTTGTCGAGGAGGATGGTGAGAATAACTAAGAGCAGGGGCGCGAATATCTAGAAAGAAGATGAAGAAGCCATGGAATGCTCTAAACTAAAATTCTCCATGGATGCGGATGATGATGATGAAGGGTAGAGATTTGCATTTTTCTAGATTCGTTTTTCTTCTCATATTGGTTAACTGTTGATCTGGGTTTAAAAATTTTTTATGGGACTGATGATAATGATGCAGGGGCGCGAGTATCTAGATTCGTTTTTTCTTCTCATATTGGCTAAGTGTTGATCAGGGTTTAAAGTTTTTTTATGGGACTGATGATAATGATGCAGGGGAAAGGTTTCTTTTATTTTTTTCCAGTAAGGATTGTGATGATGTGGCACGTTATGTGACATAATATTTAATATCACAGATCCACCTCAGTACAAATTGGTCACCGAAAACTTTCAAGACAAAAATGTCATTTTACCCTTTTCATTTTCCCCCGTCAGTTTATGCATGTGGCTTTTTTCCATTTCTGATACTATATGATGTTGGTGCATAAATAGATATTGCCTTGGATTTGCTCCAACGATGCAAGGAGCTGCTTTTTGCTACTGACATAAACAAGGACCCAACAATTCGGAATATTGCACGCTATCTTCCTAAGTCTCTGAACACAAGTCAACTTCCGTTCTGGAAGCGATGGCCGTATCACTGTCAGTGCATGTTATTACTTTCTACTACTCTCTGTTTTTCCCTACAATTTTTTTTATGTTGTTTGATCATTTTAATTATACACTAGCCAAAATGGTGAATTATGATGATGAGGATAAAGATGGTGAAGATGAAGTTATTTTAACTGCCACTGGTATTCATCTACTAAGGCTCTTTGAAAATTTGGTGAAACATTTATGAAGTATTTCCAAAAATAATGTTGGCAAAATTCCAAAAATACAATTTATGCAATTGACCCTCAATTTATTGGAAAATATTATCTCTGACTTTATTATTATTTCTGACTTTATGTTTCATACAAACAATCCCTCAATTTATTAGGTGGCGGCGGCAATTAATTGATACTATTTACGTAATTTACTTGTGCTTTCTAGTTATTTATTGCAATATTATTCGAAGAAGCTTATGTGTTCCATTTCTTTGATCACATTTGGGTGGAAGATGTCAAAATACCATCAACCACAACCACTGGGCATTTCTGCGTAGATATTCAGCAAGAAGGCGAGAGCAACCAACCTGGTCAAGGTACAAAATTCTCTCTGACTTTAGAAGATGAAATTAAGTAATATTATATGACTATTATTATAGAACATAGATTATACAATGTAAAGTAAAGTTACGTTTTTCAATTTATTCATTAAAATCCATGTCAACAGGCCTAGGTCTATTCCATTGGCCCATCTCCAGCATCTATAATTTGTTAGGTATGTATGTAAGTATAGCAAAAAGTTTCCCCAGAACTTAAATTGGATGCCCTTAATATTTTAATTCTATTTGATTTGCCAATGGTGCAGGAATCAAGAAAATATATGAGATGAAGCTACAGCATGCACGAGCAGCTGAAATTCTAAACTTAGTTTGTGAGAATCTGATATATTTGGATAAAGAAAAGAAGAAAATGGTTGGAAAAGCACTGATGTCTGCATGTCGAAATGAGAATGTCGAGTTTTTGTTGCGAGTAAGGAATGCAAACACAGAATTGATAACGCTAATTACTTTTGGTGGGCCAGACTTGCCCATTGTCTTCGATGCTGTTAAATTTCGTAGAGCTGAGATTTTCAACCTCCTCCGTGGTTTTCGCTTTAACAATGTGGCGGCGACATTACTTGATTGCGAGAACTCAAATACCTTGCTGCATGTGGCAGCCATGTTAGCTCCTTCTTTCTACCTTGACCGCATCTCTGGTGCTGCATTGCAGATGCAAAGAGAGATGCAATGGTTCAAGGTTAGTTAGAAGTGAAATTTAATGCTCTTTCCTTCGATATTGTGTCTTTTATTAATTACTTATTATGTATTTATTTTTCTTGTAAACATAGGCCGTCAAGGATCTGGCGGATACTGGAGAGAGGCTAGTTCTAAACAAGGACTGGTTGACGCCTCTAGAGTATTTCAAAAAAAACCACAAAGAGCTAAGGGCTGATGGAGAAAAATGGATGAAGGAAACAGCGTCTTCTTGCTCAGTTATTGGGGCTCTAATTGTTACCATCATGTTTGCTGCAGCTTTAACAATTCCCGGAGGGAACAATCAGAATTCAGGGTACCCAATGTTTATGAAGGAGAAGCTATTTAAAGTCTTTTTAATTTCAGATGCACTTTCTTTGTTTTCTTCCACAACTTCTGTGCTCACATTTTTGGGAATCCTCACGTCACGCTATGCAGATGAAGACTTCCTTTTCTCGTTACCCAGAAAATTGATAATAGGTCTTTCTACACTGTTTCTGTCTATTGCAACTATGATGATTGCCTTTTCAGCAACAATAATGATCATGTTGCAATATCACTCATCAAGTTTATGGGTTATTCTTCCTGTTCCTCTACTTGCTAGTGTTCCTGTAACCCTCTTTGTATTATTACAATTCCCTCTTCTTGTTGAAGTATTCTGGTCTACTTATGGTCCAGGCCTCTTCAAGAAGGAAAAGAATTGGCCATGAGCTGTGCATGTAATTTATTCGCATCTTACTATATATGTATTATTTTCTGTTGAATAAAAATTTTTCTCTTGAGGCTCAATCGGGTAACAATGCAATTATTTATATTCAGAACGTATATATATATATATATATATTGATGTAGTTATCTCAAATTAATTAGATTAATTAATTGACAAGACTTGGCTATGTATGTGCGGATGAATTATTTATTTTTAACGGGAACAAATCAGACGATGAAATGGGCCCAAACCAAACCAAAGGAGTCACATGGACCTAATACATAAGATGGGCCGATGGTACTTTGTAACTAAGATTAAGAGCAATTTTAAAGAATCATGGAAGTCCCTCCAACAGTTGTTGACTGATCTAGGGTCTAACTTGTTTCCAATATTAGGTTTTGTTTTACCAAGATCTATGTAAGCACGCACTTCACATCTTATTACTTCATGTATTTCTGTTGGACAAGAATTTCTGATCCCTTTGAATCTTATCATCTAAAGCACCATGCACGAACATTGATAATGTTGTGACTATAGCAGGAATACATATGGGCCTATTATAGTTTGAATCCAAATAAGGTCGAACAATTTAAATTTAAATTAATAAAAAGTTTAATTGCATTCATGAGCCCTTTTTTCATCAATAATAAGAAATAAAGTTATGGTTGAGATTTTTTAAATTCAGATTTAAGAGATCAAAATCATCCATGCAATAAAACAGAAAACTTTATATTCTTTTTTTAAATTTTCAATGAATTAATATCACAAAAAATTACGGTCATTCCTTGGCTGTGTGTGTGTGTGTGAGAGAGAGTACCCCGTCAAATTAAAAGCCTCAAAAATCAAGCTGCTAATGATCATTCCTTTCAAGGAACCATTGATGACTGTTTTCATAAGTTTCGCATAAATGGAGAATGTAAAAAGTACTGCTAATTATCCAACCAGATAGCGTCATGAAATTATAGAGTTGTTAATAACAGGTTTTTTAGAAAATTAAAAAGGACAATATGATCATTTTAATAAACTTTGAAATTCTTATTTATATCTATATGATTAAAATGGATGTTTTTATTATTCAGATAACTATTTATAAATTTTTAAATTTGACTATCATTTTCTCAAATTTCAATGGTGCAAAAAGCTAGAGTTTAATTTTTTTAAAATTCAAATTTTTTGCCAACTTTTTTAAATTCAAATTTATGATATTAAAATCATTAATATATAAGATTTATTACAATCTTCAATTAATTAATATGGCAAATCACAATCTGGGTGTGTGACAGAGAGAGAGAGAAGATTCGTATCTCGTGACCAAAGCGCACTACAAAAAATTCGACCTTCAGCGGTGACAAAAGTCGCCGCTGAAAGTCCCAAAGTCGCCGTTGAAAAGTTTCAGCGGCGACATTTTGTCGCCGCCAGGTCATCGCCGTAGCGGCCGTGGCTGAAACTTATCAGCGGCGACAAAAATAGTCGCCGCTGAAAGTCATATCAGCGGCGACTTTTCGTCGCCGCTGAAAGGTGAGAGTTTACCACGGGAAAGAGTCGCCACCAAAACATAAGAATCAGTGGCGACTAATGTCGCCGCTGATTGTGGCTTCAGCGGCGACTCTTTTGTCGCCGCTGAAGCTTGTTTTAGTGACGACGCGCGTCGTCTCCTCATATAGCCATCGCATGCATGGCAGATCAGAAGGCCCCCACAGTTACTATTGTGTGGTCACTATCACCGTACATCAAGTCGTTCAAGCTCTTTATGGCCATTACACATGCATGAGGGCCAAGCGCATGTGTACGCACAAGGGTAGTGAAATTATTTTCTTGGGGAACAGCACCTTTTCTACGAGAACAACTTTTTCTCATCCTCTCGTTTACACGAGATCTAACGATCTCCCCTTCATTTTAAAGTAATTGTCACTTTAATTTGGAGTTATGCGTAAATACCCTAATGTTCCCAAAATCAGAGAGCAAGAGAGTAGACGGAATAGTAAGACGAAATTGGGAGAGAAAACAATTGAGTTTTCTTGTCCCCCCCCGGGCCAATGCACATGACTTCAACTTTTTGTTTTTGCCTATGATCACAAAGAAATAAAGAAGAATATAATCACATTAACCACAAGAACATTTAAGCTAAATAATCCTAAGAGTTAAGAGTGATGGACATTTACACACATGCAATGTTTATAATTCTTCCGGTTCATAATGCAACACATTAGTTAAGCTTTCTGGCAAACGAAGTAATGTTGATTAAATCATTAAATATGTTTTAAATTAATAAAGGTTACCTATTCTATTCTTATTAAAGATTGAGATTGGGAAACTCTTTAATCTCTCTTCTTCATTTAAAACTGTCTTCCTTTTTGCGATAAAAGCTAAAAGTGAAAAACTATTATTAATTACTCCATCAATATCTTATATTTTGAACCAAAATTTTCTTCTAAAATACTTCTTATAATATGGAGAAGAAGGAGTAATAAATAGAGTTGATAATCTCTTATTAAATCCTTATACTTCCTCTATTTTAAAATATAAATCTTGTAATACTGAAGTTTTTTTTTAAACCAAAAACAGGATGTATATTATTAATCACACCAAAAAAAATCATAGTACGCGCGAATAGCCAAAACCAAGAAACGTAAAGAAGACCAAAAGAACACTCACAGTACAACTTATCAGAAAAAAATTGACAAAAACTATAGAGACTATTGACTACATTACCAAATTTATCCTTAGTTAACGTGATGAATAAATTAAAGTCATTGAAGCAAACAAGGATATATCAAAATAGTATTAGTAAATGCTTCCTTTTTTTTTTTTTTGCCACCGAGTAAATACTTCTTTACACTTCTAGAAAGACATATAACATGGAACGAAAATGTTTCTCAAAAAGACTTATCATAATTTGAAAAAGAGGGATATTATTATGATGATTAAAATAAACACTCCTAATTTATTGGAGGATGAAATTAAATTATATTGTGAAAAAACTTTATATTTTCTTGAAAGCCTAAAACAACAATCATCTTGAAACAGAACTCAACCCGAGTGAATATATATCCTCCTACCAGCTGAGATGCTAGGAGTTACAAATGGTCTAGAATTCTGTTGGAATCCGGGAATCAGGAAAGTGGAAGCATGTTGCGATTGGGCAGGAGCCATCAACCTTTTTCTCTAGAATCAAGCCAATAATCATTCCTTTCAAGATACCATTGATGATACCATCAAAATTTTAGGTTGTTTTTACAGATTTTGCATATAGAGAATGTAAAATCTAACTAATTAAACAGAGCCATGAAATTACTGATTTTTTTCCTCTGATCTCTGCATTGTTTACCTTCGATCATGAATGAAATTTCCGTTTTATTATTCATAAAAGGAAAAAAAATAAAATAAACCAACTCCCCAAAAATGACGTTAATAATTCTGGAACAGTAGGCTAGTACGGCATGGTCATTGGGAATTATAGTACTCCTCCAGTCTTAAATATAAGACCCTTTACATCAAGTGGTTGAATTGCCTTATTACTCACGGTTGGGGAGTTAAAAAGGGATGCGGCTTCTCTCCTTGATCCCTTCCCATCCATTACCCTTCTTTGTCTGAAACTGCAACGTTTTGGTGTAGTTTAGTTGAGGTGGTACTTTTTGTAAATAAATATCTAATATTCTAAAATATTATTTTGGTATCACTTAGTCTCTTAAAATATATTTTTCAGCATCACCTAGTATTCTAAAATAATTTGTGATCCCATCAGAGTCTTGAAATATTTTCTCTTTGACACATAGTATATGACTTTTAGCACACTGAAATATTTTCTTAATATCATGTAGTATCCAAAGACATTTTTTAATTGGCGCTTAGTTTCTTCAAATATTTTTTGGTGCAATATTGTAGGGTATTGAATGCACTAAAAATTAATTTGGGATACTAGGTGTTACTGAAAAATACTTTAACATGCAGGAAGCTAGACACTGGGTGTTACAGAAAAAAATTTTAGGGCTTGGACTGGATCAAACATTATTTTAGAATATTGGGTGGTATTGAAAAAAAAAAAAAGAGAATACAACATGGTACTAATAAAAATATTTCAATGTGCTAAAAGCTGGATACTAGGTGTTATAGGAAAAATATTTTAGGGCTTTGATTGAACCAAAAATTATGTGGTACTGAAAAAAAATACTTCAGTATGCTAGAAACCAAATACTAGATTTCATAGAAAAAATATTTTAGGGCTCTGACTGAGCAAAAAATTATTTTAGAATAATGGGCGATATTAAAAAAATATTTCAAGATACTAAGTGATACTAAAAAGACACTTTAGGATATTATATGCTGATTTGACCCAAAAAAAAAGGTTTCACCTCACCTAAACTCCACCAAAATGATGTAGTTTCGGGTAAAGGATGGTAGCAGATGGGAAGGGGTAAAAGAGAGAAGCCAGATTAGCAGTTGACTTCTAGCATTGCAAAGACAATACTTACTAGTTACTGCAAACCATCTACCTCAGAATTTTGTTGTTGGAAAAATTATAGTGAAGTTTTAAAAATGCAACACCTAACTTTCTATATACCAGTAGGGTCCACTTAACATCTGTGGATCACTAGACGCCAGTGTTCTATTATAGAAAATGACAAAAATTTTTTTATATATTTATATAAATACTGACGAGTGATTCACACACTTGAACCCTACTTCTGAAGCACACATGACAGGCACACAGATTTAAAATAATACTACTATTATATAAGTTACTACCCTGGTTATTCAGGACAATAACCCTTACCTGAGCACTGAAAGTACACACTCCCTTAAAGAAGGATACAAAATAGTATAATTACTAGTAAGTGGGGGTTACTTGCTCTTAAACATCTAATAAGTCAGATAATTAAATATCAAAATAATTATTCTATAGGTACAAAAGCAGCAGGCATTCCTGCTCTTCATACAAGCCCACCTTCAGCACTTATGACCTCCTTACTCTTGGAATTACTTGCTCTAGCTGTATAATATAGGAAGGGAGAGTGAGATTCGAACGAATCCCCATAGTAGTAATTTCCATCCAACAAATGTGCAGATTACATAAAGCATGCAAAACAAGCCAAAGTGGAACATAACCTTGCAAGCTAATGCAATTAAGCATTTATGCGCAATGACAGATAGACAAGTTGAATAAATAATGCGCAAATAATTGGCAATCACTGCCCCATGTCTATCAGCTACACGTGAACACGGCTAAATAATCCATGCAAGGAATTAAGGATTACATGTTCTCATGCTTTAGAAAAGCAATATGGCACAAACAGACATGCAGCAATCATACACAAGTGTAAGGTAGGAAAAAACTACTACCTGAACCTTCTGCTTCAAAATCAAACCTTACTTGTTTTCTTTCTCTTAGCTTCTTCGGTAGGCTTTTGCAGATATCAAAACCTATTATTTTAGTAAGGGTAGGTCAATGCTTGATCCAACTAAAATTTATAAATTAGAAATCTCTCTTTAAATCCCAATCCTTTTTCAATCTCTACCCTTACTTAATAGTTGGTCATCCTGGACAATTTTTCTTATTTAATACATTTACTGTGAAGAGTTTCTCTCTTTATCTCAGCCCAAATAGTTACTTTTCTTAGTAACTAATCATCTTGGTCAAAAATAATATATTATATACACGCACAAGTCTTCTATCTTTAAAATATTTTCTATTAACACTTCATATTAAATCTCAAATTTATTCTCCAGTTTTGAAAATCATCGTCACAGCACTTTGATAAATTTCTAACCATATTCCAAAACAACTATATATAACAACTCTATTAGCCTTTAATTACTCTTATCCCCTTGCCTTACAAGCTTACTAATCGAAAGTGTGTACACATACACAAATATATACTTTATAGCACTTCCCATGCCAAACACCTAACACGTAGGCGCCTATGCTAGAGTATAAATTATTATTTTTGTACTTCTAACTTGCTTCTAAAATTGGCTTGGCTTAATTAACTTCATACTGTAATTTCCAAATCCATACAATTCTTCACTTTAAGTCTAAAAGAGAAATTCCAGATTGGATGCCAATAGCTAAATCATTCCACTCAACATTCTATAGGTTCTTTTATCAATAAAATCCAATGATTTCTCAACACTTTGTAACAAAATATCCCTTGGTTCAAAGTTTTACATTTTAGAGTTCTAATCAATTTTCCTCTTAAAAATTCAAAAGTCCCCAAGCTTCAACCATTTCTATTCACCATTCGATCATATAACAAATTAACTTACATAATCATCACTTATCATTCAAAACCTTAAGAACAAACCATACATGGTTCTGCTCCTAGTAAATTTTGAGTATCAAGGTTCTAAAACCACACTCTTATTTATTTATTTATTTAGACAGCATTTCCACATCAACTCTAGGCTTCCAAAGTCAATTCTTCATATCACCACCAAACAGCTGCGCATCATTATTCTTTATATTCCTAATCATTCCTTCCATTAAACTCCAACTCCCCCACTCACACTTGAATCCCAATAAATTTTTTTACCCTCAACTCAAAATCCTTATTTCAACATCTTGTTTCAATTGCTAACTTAAATCTGGAAATTTTCATGTTGGAGAACAATATTTAAAATAACTAGCTTAGAATCTTTAAACTTAAATTCCAGATTTACAGCTCACACACCACTACTTCCTTCTTTCTCATATATCTCTCGCTACTCACATTCCAGCTCCCACGGTCACACTCAAGCAATTATATAAATATATAAAACCCAAACTCAACTCCATTCAGCAGCAAAATCACCATCTTTCTTCATTCCATTTAAAACCCGATACATCCATGTATAAACATACATCTCCGCCACTTTAGTTTCTAAAATTTCAGTCCCATGACAGCAACATTAATCAACATATCAGAGACATCAAAATTGGAAGACCCGTAACCTCCCGTCACTAAATCAACCAGAAGATATATACTTATATGTACATATAACACAGGCCCATAAGCTAAACTTTATTTTGCTACAGATTGTGTATACATATAATATTATATTATATTCTTCCTAACTTACAGAACCTGAAGCTACAAGTATCGAAACTATATATATATATATCAGTTCGGTCTCCACTCAAACAAGAAACGAAATCAGCATGCAGCGACAAACATCAGTTGATTAAACATTCATCAAACATTTTTCCCCCTTAACCAATGAGATCAACATGCAGCGACAAACCTCTGTTTTTTGGCAACCAAAACAGAGAAGGAAAACAGCACATGCAAACTCAAAAACCAGCACCATATACTTCAATATTGCCATATAACATGAACCCACCGATCCTTCTCTCCTTTCCTTAACTTTCTCTCACTAAACCCAACTTCTACCTTCATCAACACCTCAAACAGCCCCTGTTTAACGACAATAAAGATGCGAGAAGGATTAGAGAGCTCACCTGGAATGTTTGATCGGTTTGCATGCACTGGATACTATCTCCGGTCACTCCTCCAACTCCACCAACTCAGTTTCTTCCGTGCTCTCCTTCTCTCACTCTCTGGCTCTACCTCTCTTTTCTTTTGGGCACCGAACGAAATGAGTTAGATGCGTGGGTAACCAGCTGTTACATGGAGGAGTGAATCAGGTGGCTATTCGAGAAGGTAGCACGTGTATTACAAAGTTCCTGGACCAATCTTGACCTCACACATAATTATTTCTCCAATCCTATCATTTCTCCTATTTTTTTGAAATATAAGATATATCCAGAAATTAAACCAAAATATCCTGAATGGATTTTTCTTATCCATCACTACTGGTTATCCTAAAATTCTCAGATTAAATATAAATCTCTAAGTATTTTTCCATAATTTCCAGAGAAAATAAACCATTCTTCTCTTAAAATTATCTATTAAAATTATTTAAGCCATTTTTTGGGGAAATACCTTTTCCAAAATGTCTCTAAACCCTAAAAATTATTATTCCATAATTTTCCCCCCTTTATTTGGCAAATAAATAATTTTAATAAATTTTTCTCTTTTCTACTCATCCTAAATCATAAAATTCGGGGTGTTACAAAAAACAAGTTATTAGAAGATCCTAATAACAAGTGAGCAGTTGAAATTTGTTGTCATTTTCTACTCTAGCACTTATCATTACAAGTACTCAGTTGTTGTCAGATTTTTTATGAATATGTTTCTTCTTTGGAACCCTATTGCAATTCTCTCCTTTTTGTTTGCTAATTGGCAAGCGGATAGAACATTATAGGACTTCAACCCTTAATATAAGTCACTTTTAACACGTTTTCTCATAACAAGAAATATATTAAATTGACATATTTTTTAATTTTACCCTTATTAGTTAAATTTTTTCCCTCAGTCTCTATATTTACAAATAATCATTTTCATATTTCTCCATTCTTTCTCTCTTTATAATGAGAATTAAATAAGGGTAAAATTAGAATAAGCACTAAATATACAATAAGTGACTTATATTGAGAAACAAAACTTCTCCTTACAAGTAATTTATTTTTAGGACTGAGGTGGTACTAGTAGCATTCACGTTGGAGATAAACACAACCTGAATGACTAGGGGTAAGCAATCAAATAATACAACTAGGGTGAAATCTATTCATGTGCTTTTAACAGTAAAATTTGAAGTGATTATAAAGAAAGAAGCATCATTTCCTTTTGTTAATCTCTAAATTTTTCAATACATTTTTTCTCAAGCTTTTGGTTTTTTTTTTTATGCATTTGTGCATATATTGAATACTCAAAGATACGAAAATGTGCATGATGTTTTTTGGTTGCACATCATTGCCCCCTTACCTAAAGAACTCCAACCAAAACTTCGTCATATGATTGCTTCACTCCAAAGAGAAGTATTGACAAACTCAATTATTTTTATATTTTTTGATATCTTTTATATGGGTTTTATCAACTTAATTGGTTCCTTTTTGTCTTAATTGATTGTTAATTGATTTCATATATTTTATTTTGAATTATAATTTTATAGGGGCAAAATTGTCATATTTTGATTTAATTGTGACTAATTGATTTTTTGGGACAATTAATGCTACCTTATCTTTGAATTTTTCTTTGCAGGTTTTTGAAAGATTTTAAAAAAAAAGAAAAAAATAATATATTAATAAAAGGGGGGAGCAAAACGCAACGTTTTGCTCCCATCCCTAATATCCAATATTGATCCCCATCTTCATAATGGGGGAGGGCGGACGGCGCTGAGAGAAAGACAAGGGGAGAAAACGAAGGAGACGGGCGCTGGTTGAAAACGGTCAGCGAAAAGGAAAAAAAAAATAGAGTAGAGGGATTCAGCATGAACGACGACAGCGCCTTCATCTTCTTCTTCTTCTCGGCGTCAACAGAACCAGCGAGGACCAGAGGACTGTGACAGCACGACAGAAACAGAACAGAGAGCTTGAACGGTGAAATGATACCTCCAGCTTTCATCTTCCATTGGCTCCTTCACTGTTGTTCTGCTATGGTTGTGATTATTGAAGCATACGGTGGAGCTTCAGTGATACAGGGACTTAGCTAAATCCTTCCAATTCTCTAGAGCAATGGTTATGGCTTGAACTTAGAATTTCAAAGGGGAGTTTCAGCTCTTCTACTCTTTACTTCTTTTATTATAATTGTGATTTCTAGGTCTTAGAATGAATTTTATAATGTTTGAATGAGCTGTAACGGTTTATATTTGTATTGAGATTGGTTGTAGTTGTTAGAATCTTTGATTAGCATTTAACATTATGCTGTGATTAGCTTTAATTTCTTTACATTGTACTGGGTCAGACTATGTTTTGAAATTATTGTGAACATTCAGTGGTAATTCAAGGTGGCTTGGTTATTGGACTAAAAATGTTAATTGCTTTTCCTTGATTCTTTTTGGCTAATTGTGCTGAAACAGTTTAATTGTGAGTAATTAATATGCAAGGTGGCTTGGTGTTGATTATTCTAATTAAACCGAGTCTAAGAGGTAGCCCTTAGAGTCTTTTGAATTTAGCTAACTCCCAAATTAATTGAAGTAATGATAGCCTAAATCATTGTGCTAGATGATTGCTTTTTCATTTGCTGTCACTTGTTTATTCACTTTGCTTATTTTATTCATATCCATTTTATAAACTAAAAATCCAAAAATTATTTACTCATTTTGTATCCTTTTAAATTTTGCCAATTAGTTAGCTAAAAAGAAAATCAATCCCTTTTCAAGTCAATTCTTTATTTTTGATACTTAGTTTGTTTAGGATTTCAAATAAAGGCTCCTCAAAGTGAAACGACTCGAGTTTTGCACTATATTGCATTGCTTGGATTTATTTTTTATTGGGAACCCCAAGGCGAACGACAAAGGCTCTCATCAAGTATCTCAACTTACTCTTGGAGGAATTTAATCCTTGTTATTTATGAGCTTATGGAGTTACTCTATTGCAAAGCATATTTTGATATAAGGATTAAATGTCAAGTCACTTCGAAAGCCTTTCAAAGCATTTGAGGATCAAGGTTGCTTTATGAATACATTATGGAGATCAAAGAAGAATTATCAGAGACCAAAACATGGATTGAAATCCTTATTTAATTTGAGTTAGAAGAACTTAATTTTCTAGAAGCAAAGTGTGTTGTAGTGCACTTTGACTTGCCTGTAACCCAACTCAAACAGAGGTAAATTCATCTACAACGCAAAACTCGTCGTGGTCCATTCATTGACAGCAAAATGCGCAGCTCAACTGTGTTGATGAAAATTTTAGATTTTAAGGCCACATTTCAACCTTGGACATCATTTTACACCTACTGGACATTCTTGGGAGCTTTGTGTGCTTGGAAAGTTTGGAGCAGGGGATTAAGATTTGGAAGAGATTTGAAACTTCATCTTCTTGGTTTCTCTATTTCTCCTCCCATTCCTCTCTTCCAATTTGCTATGGCTATGATTTCCCCTTGTAGTTATGGCTTGTGGCTGATTACGAGTAACTAAATACTTTGCTCTGGATTTATTTTGAATCTTTGTATGGATTAATTCTTGATTACTCCTCTATTTTTGTAATTATTGATATAGATTTTACTCTTTGCTTAATGTTTCTAAGTGTTTGATCACTATTTAATTAGATATTTTGTTCATTTGATTGGTGCTTGAGAGAGTTAGATTGAGTGTATAACTTGGATCAAATTGTGTAAGAACTTAAAGTTTGCATGTTGAATGGTGGTTTTGTTGGTACAGAGATATATTTGCCAGCTTTGCATGGTCACATTAGGATTGGAGCTTAAAATTGGATTTTATTAATTGTAACAAAAAATTGAGCAATTAATAGAATTAAACACTTGTTCTTGACTTGATAGGGCATTTACAAGTACTTTTTAAATGTTAGAGTAACACTTATTTTCATTAAAATAAAACATCCACGAGAGGAAATAAATTGAAGGTTATGATATACAAAACGGATAAACAATCCTAGGTCGCTTTTAATCTTTCAAGGCAAAGAATACATTGTTGTTATCAATTTCTAGTTTTAAAAATAGTTTTCAAAATCCCTAATACTGATCAAAAATTTTTCTTGCTTCACCTTAGTTGAATTCACTTAGTCTGTTGTTTGGCTTTTATTTTTACATAAATTTCTGTGAGAATGATTTTTTTTTCCTTATCACTGTGTTACTTATCACGATCCATGCATTTATGGTCCCAACACCTTCTACCATTCAAAAGGCAAAAATTAAAGTGATTATAAAGAATGTTTGATATAGTTTGCGAAATAATAAGAAACTTTTAACGACATAATTAATTACATACAGCTAATTACGTTAATTTTTTGCCAGACAGTTAATTACGTTAATACTAATTTTTACAATAATAAAAAGTTTATATTATTATGCTAAGTTGTGGGTGATTAAAATAATTACATATATGTGATGTGATGTGTTCAAATAATTATATATTAATTCATGCATTTTTGAGTTCTTTTAGTGTGCTTAATGGTTATAAATTACGCTATTGATGAATAGATATTTATTAAGAATTAATGCATGAATTAATAAGAAAATTGGTAAAAATGTTACTATTTTGATGATTATTTAGATATATGGTATTACAATACGTTTATACGGTATTGCAGGGTATTTTGGTCAATTTGGAGAAATTGGAAAAATCACAAAAGAGGACTTCAGATTTATTTTTTTAAAAAAAAGTACAACTTTGCGTTTTAATTTAGGTCTTGGGGGGTATCATCATCATCGTCATCTTCTCACGCAAGGGAACGGGGGAGCAGGCGGGAGAACGGCGGCAAGGATTGATTTTCTTCATCAGCATCCCTTACATATATGACCACACGCAGACACCAAAGGAGGACCATAGACACACCCACACGCGAGCCAAAGGAGGACCATAGACACACCCCCACGCGAGCCAAAGGAGGACCATAGACACACCCACACGCGAGCCACCCTCACCACCCATCATCGGCGCAGCATCATCATCCCCGGCCTTCATTGTCAGGTACGCAGCGTGGAGAGACAGAGAGACGCGAGGAGGACAGTAAGCAGCGACCTTCAACCATCAACGCCGGCGAGCTCTATCTCTACTTCCGTTATTGCCTTCGGCATGACAGCATCGTGTTTCTGATTCCTTCCCATGGCCACTGTGCAATTCAAATCTGTGTCAGCAAAATTTGAAACCATGCGTAGCTAATTTTATCGAGCTTCTTGGAGACGGAGGATATGGAGTATTGGGTTTGAGCTTGGAGTTAAGCAGGGGAGTTTTTCTATTTCAATTCCTTTAATTTAATTAAGTAATAGATTTTTTGTGTTGGAATTGATATTATTTGATTAAATTTTGTGATATTATTGGTTGTATTTCTTAGTTTAGGATTGAATTTTAGTGATTGTGATTGGATTATGCAGTTTGAGACTTATATATATATATATTGTGTTTGAAGTCTACGTGGTTATGTTATTCTTTCATAATTTGGATATTTGTTAAATATCTCAAGTCTAAGTGTTTTTTGGTATAGGGAACCAAATTGCATTAATCTGGCATACTAATTGGTGTTTAATGGTATTTTTAATTGGCGGTTGTAGCTAGAGTTCTAGGACATCTATTCAAGGATAACCCAATTTCCATTTTACAATAAGCATTCTCTTATATTTCTCTAATATCCAAATTTTTATCATTTGCTATTTTCTTTAAGTAATTTTCTTTTATCTTAAATTTTAAATCACTTTTTCATTTTCTTTCTATATAAAAGAAAATTTCCAAAAAAAGCATTTATAATTGTTTTTGATTTATTTGCAGAATAGATTTTAATTTTTTATTTTAAAATAAAAAACAAAAAAAAAACCTCTTTTACTAGCAGTTTTGATTTTTAGTTAATTTAGGACCTAGCTAAGTTTTAGATTCTAATAAGAGAACGACTTTAGTTTGCATCACTATATTACATTCTAAATTAAATTTAATTTGACTCCCAAGATGACATGAGGATGAATATGTTGACTTTGTTCAAGTCCAAGCAAGAGAATGGAATCACTATCCGTTTCTTCTTTCTCAATTATATCCTTCTTTCCATTTTTAATATAAAAGCTATTTAAATAATTTCAATAAATTAAAAAATAAAATAAAATAGTTAATTATGATAAATGTAATTTGATGTCCCTAACATACTCATATATAACATTAGATTATTTATTGGCTTATACATGTTATGCAAATTAGTTTGAAAAAAATAAATAAAAATGAGAGATAAATAGATTGTAATAATATCATTAGAACCAAATTCAATCTCTAGCTAACTTTTATATTAGCAATTGGACAGAGTATTAAATGCCGTAAACAATACCGCTGGCCAAAAAAAAAAAAAGTCTTAAACCATACAAACACGTAGGGAAAACGGCTATGGATATACAATGTGCGAAGAGTTTGTGAAATGTGAGAGCTAGCTGCTAAAGAAGTAAACAAGCCATTGCCACCACTAGTAAGCGTAATTATTGTTTTGTTTCTTTGGATGCAATGTGTATCTCAATTTCTCAAACTACAAGAATTAGTGACTACAGTGAAGAGGAGAGACGTAGAAGATTTATATACGGTTATTATGTCTAATTAAGTATGATATCAATGTGTTAAAAGCGTGACCAAAAAGATTAGAGAGTCACATGACAGAATAATAAAATACTCTTCCGATCCTTAATATAAAACCTATTTAACTAATTTGATTAAATTAAAAAAGTTAGGTAAGTTAGTTAATTATAAGAAATATGACATGTTTTTCCTAAAACACCATAATCATCTTTCTTAATATTCTTCCTCCCTCACTTACTTGATTATGGTTGAGAGAGTATTCATAGGGGTAATTTAGAAAAAAATTAATAAATATGAGAAATAGGTATTATATTTAGGATCAAAATTAACTTAACAATTAGGTCATATATTAAGGATCAAAGGAGTAACAATAATATTATATACATATATAATCATATAGATATAACAAATATATGAGGAACAATAAAAATAAAACATAAAAAATTTAATATAATTACATTCCAGTAACAAAATCTTTTAAACCGGGATTGGCAGGTCCTCATTAAGCACTCTTTTAGAGAGCATCTATTTTGACCTGACCATTTGGCTGAATTCTCTCATCGGATGCAAGTAAATTTTTGGATTTTTAATCAACCTCCGGCTATTAGCCAAAAAGACGAGGCTGATGAGGGATAAGTGCCTTGGCTTTCTTTGTTAGCTGCTTTGTCTTGTTTGTATTCAGTTTTCTATTCCAAAAAAAAAAAAAAATTCTCTCCCAGCTCCCAATCACCACCCAATATTTATCAGAAATAAGTCTTTAAATTAAAATGTTACTGCGCCTCCAGCCTACCCCTCGCCCTCCCCCAATCACGTGTTGTTTGACAAATAATCTGACCAACGTTAAATTCCTGTCACACTACTTCAATTCACAGTTTCACATGCCCTCAGCCTCACTCAACTTTTTGGTTTCTTTTTTTTAATAACATCAACCTTTGGGTTTCTCACTGTATGTATCTTTTCCTTCGGCCTCGTCATCTTCATCTTCTATGTTTCTTTAATTTCTTTCCTTTGCCGTTAGCTTCCTCGTCTTCTTTGTACTTGATAGCACTTAGATTTCCAGCAAAAGAAACACATACAAGACGACTGACGACAAGCAGATACAGGTGAAACTGGAGCAGGACGACAAACCCCCATCGATCTCCAAGCTTCTAGATTTTTTAATGGTGGAATGGTGTATTAATTATTTGTTTAGATGTGGGGCACTCTGGGATTATTTAATTCTCTGCGTTCAGATGTAAAATGGTGGCCTAAATGATACAGAAAAACTATTTGCGTTTAAAAAATTATTAATTAAAAATAATTTATCAAAATAATTCCACCGTGATAAGTGCTTACGTTACTTCACATGCATCCTGGATTATCCCAAATAGATGGATTATCCAATTCGAAACAGATATATGATTAATGCTTACTTTTTGTTATTTTAGTCAAAGATTAGCGCTTAGTTTACAAAAACCCAGGAGACTCAAAGGAAAAAGATGTCAAGGTTCAAAGAAGGCTGAGCCATTGACATATCAGAGTTTCCGTCAGAGGAGGGGAAGGTGCATATATACATAGCCAAGTTAAACGGGTAAGTTGTGCTTATGATTGATCTCTATTCCCTTCAACGGAAAATATTTGTAGTTATCGAGAAATATTGGCCATTAATTGGTAACTACAATTTCAAATTTATTACATAGAGTATCATGACCATCGATCTGCAACAACAGCTTTAATTGAGTTATGCAAAGGAGACGCAATTTTAGCAACATAGTTGCAGAGCCACTTGCGGAGCGCAGCAAAAAAAGACTGGTTTGGATGGGTTAAGAACTATCTAAGATCTCGACATCTTTGGAAAGTGACAAGCAGTAGCGCCAGACCAAAGAGATACCGTGTGAAAGACTTTGCCAGATGGAGAAGAAACAATGCTCGGGCATTGCATATCATTCGCATCTCTTGCGGTTCTAACAATCACTCTCATATAAGAGGTGCCTCTGAAGCCAAAGACGCGTGGGACATTCTCTATAGTCCCTCCAAAAATAATGTACCAGCCCCAGGTCAGTATGTGTGTGTGTTTGGGACTTTAATATCATTCAACCTCCTATGCTCTTGAATACATGCAGATGGGTCCTTGTTGCATTAGCTATTTATACGTGAATTGAACTTCCAATGCCCTCAAATTTTTCAAAGAAAGCAGGTGATGAAATTTTGATTATTCACAAGGGCATATGTGGAAACATTCCTCAATTATTCCCGCAACTTTGTTAAGGGTCTTATAATAATTAGGGACACCAGCGCTCTCAAAAATATACAATGACTCAGAAACGAAGAGGGTGTTATAGTTAGTGTCTCATACTTTGTTATTGGAAAAGGAGACTAATTCACAAGAGCGTTTTCTACACAAATTTAGTCAAAATATGGTCCTTCTTTGTTTGTAAGGGCGCCGGACAACTCATATTTATGATTCCTTAGCATTTAATTAACTGGTGATTACAGTGATAACGGAGGCAGCAGAAGAATTAGATATGGGCATTTTGCACAAGGCCACAGCTCAGAATAACCGGTCGGCTGCAGAAGCGTACATTGATTGCCATCCTAGCGTATTGAACGTAGATTTTGCTAGCTACTTCAATAGGTGAAACACCTCTTCAAGTGGCCGCAAAGTTTGGCCATCTGGGCTTAGTAGAAGAGTGGTGAGATTAGTTCCAGAACAATATGTTGAAATACACGATGCTTATAATGGCCATACTCCACTTATAACAGCGGCAACACATGGTGCAGTCATCCCAACTGCAGCATGCATGATCAACAAAAATGAAGATGCACTTGCAATTTCATCTCAAGAGCGTGGGATATTGTCTCTATTCTGTCACTCCTTTGCAACTCTTCAAACCAAAAAAGGTCCTATGGATCCTCAGTTAATCCGAACCAGTTTGAGAATTGGAGAATTTGGTAACATAACTATTAGATATGTGATTTTATACATAAAGCATAATATATGTTTCATTTTCAATTTTTCCCTTGTCTGTTCATACATGTTTGTCATTTTGCCATTCCATCTCATACTACATGATTTTGATACATAAATAGGTATTGCCCTGAATTTGCTCCAACAATGTACGGAGCTGCTTTTTGGTGCTGACATAGATGGGAACTAAGCAATTCAGAATATTGCACTCTATCTTTCTAATTTTCTTAACAGGAGTCAACTTCCGTTCTGGAAGCGATGGCCTATCCCTATTAGTGCGTTTTATTACTTACCACTCTCTGTTTTTCCCTACAATTTTCTATACGTTGTTTGCTTGTGTTAATTATACACTAGCCAAAATGGTGAATTATGGTGATGAGGATAGATGATGAAGATGAAGTTATTTTAACTACTACCGGTATAACTCAGTTTTTTGCCCTGTGTTGCATTCATCAATATTTGGTTACATGAATATACTCATTCCAAATCCATCTCACCCTTTCTCTCTCTTGCTCCTGACTGTCCTAATTTCATGTCAAATGCCTTTCAAAAGACAAGGAAATCATTAAGTCAATTTAAGTCATCAGAAACATAAATCATAAGCTTAGGCATTGTTAACTACTTTTTAATTATCGCATTTCACAATGGAACGGTTCCTCTTGGTTATCGCGTATCTCTTCGCCAAAGTAGTAAGAAAAGATAGACTTGTATATCCACACAAACAAACCATATCTGTGTGCCTGTGGTCCTCCTAAAAAAAGAAGGAAAAAAAAGAAAGATAAACCTATGTATATATAGACGCGCATGCATATCCTGTGTGAGTAGTCCTTTCGAATCATTGGGCTAAAAGGGGCAAAAATATCCATGTCAACAGGGATAGGCCAGCTCCATTGGCTCATCTCCCGCATCTACAATTTGTCAGGTATATGTATGTGTGCCAAATAGTTCCCCAAAACCTAAATTGGATGCCTTTAATAATTTAGTCCTGATGATTAATTAAACTTGACTAACATAAAGTTCTATTTGAGTTACCGATGGTGCAGAAACGAAGGAAATATGTAAGATGAAGCTCCAGCATGCAAAGCAGTTGAAATTCTAAACCTAATTTGTCAGAATCTGATATTTTTGAATCAAGTGATTGCAGAAACACTGATTGTGAGCAACGAAGGCAAACCCAGAATTAATCACTGTAGTCACTTTTGGTCACCCCGACTTGCCCATTTTCTTCGAGACTGTTGAAATATCGTAAAGCTGAGATTTTCAACCTCCTCTGTGGTTTTTACTTTAAGAATGTGGTATCAACACTAGCTGATGAGAAAGAAAATACCTTGCTGCAAACATAGGCTGTAGAGAGCGGGGTGGATCCTGAAGAGAGTCTAGTTGCAAACGAGAAAGGGCTGAAGCCAAGATTTTTTCAAAGAAAACCACAAAGAGAAAGAGCCGAGAGTTGAAGGAGAGAAATGGATGAAGAAAACAGTGTCTTCTTGCTCAATTGTTGGGCTCTAATTCTTATCATCATGTTTGCCGTAGCAATTGTGGTTCCCAGGCCAGAGGAAAAAAAATCAGACTTTAGGGTACCCAATGTTTATGGAGAAAACGTTGTTTTAAAGTTTTCTTAATTTCAGATGCACTTTTCTTGTTTTCTTTCACTACTTCTGTGCTCATAGGGATTTTTAGGAATCCTCACATCAAGCTACGTAGAAGAAAACTTCTTTTACTCCTTATCTACGAAATTGATAATAGGTCTTTCTACGCTGTTTCTGTCTATTACGACTATGATGATTGCCTTTTTAGCAATCATATGACCATGTTGCCATATAACTCATCATGTTTATGGGTTATTCTTGTTATTGTCCTTGCTGGTGTTCTACTAACTCTTTATATCATTATAGTTCCCTCTTCTTGTTGAAGTGTTTTCTTCTACTTATGCTCCAGGCATTTTCAAGAAGAAGGTGAAAGAGTGGCCATGAACTGTGCAGGCAATTAATTCACATCTCACCATCTATTTTATGATTTCCGATTGAATAAAAATTTTCCTCCTCTTGAATCTTAATCGTGTAATAAGTCAATTGCTTATATTTTTAGCCTATGCTGGAGATGTGTATATCACTTTAACAACATTTACAGCACTTCAACTAATTTTAACACTATTGCATGTCTAGGAATGAACATTTTAAGATGGACTAATTAAATTCTACGGACTAAAACCATGTATCTGAAATTAAAGGAACCAAAACTAAAATGACCAAAAATTATATTAACCATAAATTTAAATTAGATGAATAGTCCAGCTTTACTCATGAGCTTTTTTCCTTCGGTTGAGGGATTACCATCGCGGTTTTTTTTTGTTGGTTGCCAAAATTGCTATCGCATTTAAGTACTTATAATAAGGATCATATTATTCTTTTTAAAGAGTAACTTTTGGGTATCATGGCTGAGGAATTTAAATTAAAGATCAACAATAAATTTTTGTTATTTTTAATTACTACCTCTAATCTTTAATATAAGAGTTAATTGACTAATTTGAGTAGATTAAAAAAAAACTAGTTAAGTTAATTATTTGTAATAAATATGTATTATTTTTTCTAAAATATCCTTACTAATCAAATGTATTGACTAGAACTACCATTATTATAAGGACCATCTTGAAAAAAAAAGAGATAAATATAAGAGACAAAGTGAGTTGAGATTTTATAATTAGAACCAAAGTAAAAGTCAAATGAGTTTTTACATCAAGTGTAGTTCATGAATGAAGGCATAGATCATTCCCCCACATATGTTTGTCAGATTGGAGTTGCCTTGTTGGAACCACAGGAAACAATTTAAATTGTTTAATACCCAGACTTCGTCCGCACAATTCAAACTTTCGGCGGAACGACATTGGAAAACCAATAGATTCAGAGTGGTGAGATATATAATTGGAACTCAGTAACTTGAATAATCGGAATTGTAAGCCCAACATATCCATAGAGTTGCAAGAGAAGGTAGTTAAGGGAAAGACCAAACTGGAATTCTAAAGGGTCACTAGTATGGCTAAAAGCTTGCGAAAGGCGAAAGTTGATTTTGGTTAAGGAACAGTGCAAGACCACACCATTAATTAACTAAGATAACCTAATTTTTTCTGGGTACTGAGAAGTTTGAGGGTTTATCAAGATCAGAATATACTTCCAAACTCATAAAGTATTTATAAAGATATTTACAGATTATCTATTAACAAAATCTTCATATTGATAGTGAGATTTAAAGTCATAATTTTACGAGTTATGAACCAATTTCTTACTAGTTAAACCAATTATTGTTAGTAAAATAACGTCATTTAGTTAATTGTTCTCACGGAAAGCCCAAGACAGACATAAGATGGGCCCGCCGAGCAAAGTGGATCCATTTAAATTTAAATCAGTTAAATAGTCCAGTTTTATTCACGAGCCTTAGCCTTATCTCGTTCATAGTCATTAGTCAACATGAAGTACGGTGATTGTCCCATGGCCATGTACGGACTATTGTGTGGTCATTGTCACCGGACATTATGAGGCCGCTTTACGGCGACGTGACCTATATAGGAAAATTATTCCATGGGGGACACATATTCTGATATTCTCATCCTCTTGTTCATGTCATTTCAAGATAATTGTCTGTTTTTTTTTTACCGGCGAAGATAATTGTCCCTTTATGCATACTGATTTAAGTCAATATATATTACTCCTCTTGTCTTATTTATAGAGCACTTCTAACATGTTTTATACAGATCAAGAAAAATTTTAAACTTTATTAACTCTCATTTAAAATTTAATGATTTTTCAACTTCATCCCTATTTAATATATATATTATACCTCATATAAATAAATTCAACACAATAAGAAATGAAAGGTAAAATTGTATATCCATACAAAAAATTTATCTCAGTATCCTATAAATAGGATAAAAAATACCTTCTCTTTCTGTTCTATAAATAAGATTAGAAGAGTATATGATTAATGACTCTGCCCGGCTGGTAAAAAAAAAAAGACTCCACCCCACTAGCCTATCATCGTGAAAGAAAAAAAGCAGCCGACTCCTGACGTTACAGAGACAATATTTAGTGCAAGCCACGTACCCCGGACTTTTTTGTTTCCGTTCTTTGAAGGGGCTAGTCGGCGGGCCAGTGTGAATTATATTACCGTGCCCTTGAATCTCCCGCCCAACAAAAATAAAAAATGCAAAAGGCAAAAAGTAAAGTGACAATAAAGAATGTTTTAGAAATAATTAGAAAAATTTTGGAAAAATTGCACCAAAAAAACTGTGAAAATTGTGAAATTATAAATCGGGGACCTGTTACAAGGTTTGTATAGATTCTGATAACAATTAAATGACAAATAACAACAAACTCTTGACAAGATATAGAAAAACTATTTGCTTCTCGCGAAGTGCTTACCTTACTTTACATCCTGGATTACGCCAAATGGACGGATTATCTTATACATCATTGGATCGGCCGATCCGAAATAGAGATATGATTAATGCTTACATTTTCGCATAAGAACTTCTGGAATTATATATAATGAAGGAGTTCAATTCACGTACAGAGAAATCCCTTGACATACAAGGACTCATCTGCACATACACACAGTAAAAAATTTAGGAATCTGAAAGTCCAAAACATACATACATACATGCATGCATAGTTATATGAACAGCCCTACTGCTTTAATTTACTTACGTATATAAATGAGATAGGCCCCATTTGGTATGCCTGAAGTTTTTAGTGGGAATGATAAGGTTTCGTTTCAAGAGATGCTTGGTTTGCCAGCTAGGACATAGGCGGGAAAATGGGTCAGCTCTTGATGAGCTCGGGTCTAAAAGCTGCCTTACCCTAAAACATACCCAATGTTGAAGCCCGGACCTTGAACTCTCGGGTCGAGCCTGACCCACAAATTCTAAGCCCTTTTAAAATTTCAATACTTTTTACTTATTTTCAGATAGATAAAAAAAAAAAAAAGATCTGATGAAATTTTCAATTTAACTAATAAATGTAAGTTAACTAGAGTGCCGAATTAAGTCTAAATAAATAACCAAAACTAAATCAAATCAACCAGTTATCTTGAATGCGAGTGCACGTAGAAATTGAGCATATAATGTATAAAAGATTATAATAATTTCAAATAAATACTAGCTGAAAAAAATGAACAAATATAATTATCAAAATGGTAGACATATAACACCAATGGGAGAAAATAATATTGTGTGAGCTAAAACATGTTAATGTTTGATGGATTTGGACTTAAAAAGCTCATTTATGTTAAAATCATTTTTTCAAGAGGCCCAACTCTCAATTTAAATAGATTTAAATGGGATCGATATGTTTTCCTGGCTCCAGACAGAAGACGAAGAAGGTCAAGAAAATAGTAATTCGTATTCAATCAAATCAAAAGCTTCATACAATCCTACCTCTATTTATAAAGCTCTATAAATAATAGGATAATAATAGTTCTGATTCAAATCTAAATCTTAATCCTAAAATTGGAAAGATAATTTTAGGATACCCTAGATATCCTATGTTATTTAAAATATTACATAATATTAGAATATAATAATTGATAGGCAAAAATATAAAACTTATTTCACAATTTTAATAAAGAGTGAATAAAATATCATCCTTAGGAGGATTTGATGCCAACAGCCCGCTTAAGCATCAACATTACACTTTCACTTAATTTAAGTAAAACACAATTTGCAACATGATAAACCAAAAATGAAATCTAACTAGAACAAGAAAACAACTCTAAGTTATACTTAAGACTACGAGTAAATCTAAACTGCGGATGTAGTGACTTGGATTATTATCGTCATGATTACTTCTTTTTGTCTAATTTCTCTCTTTAACTGCAGTTAAAGTTATATTTGGCCTGACTTACTTAGAATGTTCAAAGCTTTTCTAGTGTCTATTTTGTACTCAGAACCTCAGTTTACTCCAAAGGCTGTTTTATTGTTTGCTTACTAACCATATGGACTTTGTATTTTAATTGTCTTTTTATTATCCCAAAAAAAAAGCTATATTTGCTAGTATAGAACTCTTAATTACCTAATAGTATCTTCCGAATCGGTAAAAGGCATTCCAACTATGTTAATCTCTAATTCCTTAGGTGATTACTTAATCATACTAGCTATCAGACTAAATTGAGTGCCAGCCTAATGTGACTACATAGGGCCAATATGTATATGTATTTTTATTCTACAAGCAAATCAAGTTATTCAGTGCTTAAACACTCACTCAATTCTACATGATTATTCAATTAAAGGTCTAATCTAAATTCCCTATGCCTAGCTAGGCTCCTTTAAAATATCAAGATCTATCCCAATCGGATTTCTCATCTTTCAGGGTAATCAAGCACACAATTGAATTAACAAACATAACATTAAAGCAACTAAATATTAAAATTATTATCCACTAATCCATAATCAAACTATAATAATCCAAACTTAAGGTTTAGTTACAATAATTGAACATTCTCGTGAACAAATACAGAGCAAACCAAGCTTGAAATCATATAAAAATATCCAATTTTACTTGATGACTCCGCAAAATACCCAAATTTATCTCAAATCTAACAAAAAATGGCGAGTCATCAATAATCTAATAAATCCTAATATAATGGATAAATATCTTTTTTTATAATAATCCTACTACATAAACCTAGATATCTAATTAAACCTAGAGAAAACTTAAGTCAAGTTAATTAGGTCCATTATGTTCAGTTAGCCACTGAGATTATGTCACCTGTGTTAGCATTACACATCATTACTTAACCTAAGAAACCATCGTTTATTTGTAACGGGTCGGGTTTCAATTATCATCTAGCAGACCTTCCTTAGAAGGATTCAGTTCGATAGTCATCCTGCTGTGTGCACGGTTTTCTATAGATGCAACCATAGAAGCAAAGCACAAAGGCCTCTTATCAGTTCTTTCCCTTTTCTTCTAAGCCTCCTTTGAACTTTTCTCCTTCGACCAAAATCTTTTTTTTTGTTTTGCCTTCCTCTTATCCACCGTTTTCATCCACTCGTTGCAAATTTACATAACCAACTTCCAATGCAGCTCAAAACTCAGCACCCTCTCTCAGTGTATTGCATTTTTGTTTTGTTTTGGTTACAGCATGTTTTCCTTTGATTAGGCTACCCTCTTATAAGAAAGCACAATTTTTTCACATTTGCTTCTTCCTCTCTGCATCTTTCTGCACAAGTATGATTCTTCCTCTTTTCTTTCTCACTCTTCTCTTCTGCTGCTTCGTTTTAGCACCTTTCATTGGCTTCTCTTTCAATCTGCTCCATTTTTTGCAAGTTTCTCGTATCACGCATGCCTCTTTTTTTTTTGGACTCAACGTCTCACGCATTCCTCTGATTTCTTTCTTTCAGCCCCCCCCATTTCATTCTTTTCCTTCCAATCTATGTATCACTCTAAATTAGTTAATTATAATAAATGTAATTTGATATCCCTAACATACTCATACATAGCATTAGATTATTTATTGGTTTATACATGTTATGCAAATCAGTTTGGAAAAAATAAATAAAAATGAGAGATAAATAGATTGTAATAATATCTTTAGAACCAAACTCAATCTGTGGCTAACTTTTATATTAGCAACTGGACAGAGTATTAAACGCCGTGAACCATACCGCTGGCAACCAAAAAAATGGCTTAAACCATACAAACGCGTAGGGAAAACGGCTATGGATATACAATTTGCGAAGAGTTTGGGAAATGTGAGAGCTAGCTGCAAAAGAAGTAAACAAGCCATTGCCACCACTAGTATGCGTAATTATTGTTTTGTTTCTTTGGATGCAATGTGTATCTTAATTTCTCAAACTACAAGAATTAGTGATTACAGTGAAGAGGAGAGACGTAGAGGATTTAGATACGGTTATTGTGTTTGATTAAGTACGATATCAATGTGTTAAAAGCGTGACCAAAAAGATCAGCGAGTCGCATGACAAATAAAATAACAAGAATATTATACACAGATATAATCATATAACTATAACAAATATATGAGGAACAATAAAAATTGAACATTAAAAAATGTAATATAATTACATCTTCAAATTACATCACAGTAACAAAATCTTTTAAAGCGGGATTGACAGGAGGTCCTGATTAAGCACTCTTTTAGAGAACATCTATTTTGACCTGACCATTTGGCTAAATTCTCTCATCGGATACAAGTAAATTTTTGGATTTTTAATCAACCAAGAAGAGGAGGTTGATGAGGGATAAGTGCCTTGGCTTTCTTTATTAGCTGCTTTGTCTTGTTTGTATTCAGTTTTCTATTCCAAAAAAAAAAAAAACCTGTCCCAGTTCCCCATCACCGCCCAATACTTATCGGTTTCTTTTTTTTTTCTTTTAATAACATCAACTTTTTGATTTCTTATGGTATGTATATTTTCCTTCGGCCTCGTCATCTTCATCTTCTTTGTTTCTTTAATTTCTTTCATTTGCCGTTAGCTTCGTTGTCTTCTTTATATTTGATCACACTTAGATTTTCCAACAAAGAAACAAACACAAGACGACTGACGGACAAGCAGATACAGGAGAAGCTGGAGCAAGACGAGACGACAAACCCTCATCGATCTCCAAGCTTCCACATTTTTTAATGGTAGAATGATGTATTAATTATTTGTTAGTTGTGGCGCACTCTAGGATTATTTAATTCTCTGCGTTCAGATGTAAAATGGTGGCCAAAAAGATATAGAAAAACTATTTGCGTTTAAAAAATTATTAATTAAAAATAATTGATCATAATTCCACCGTGATAAGTGCTTACGTTACTTCACATGCATCCTGGATTATCCCAAATAGACGGATTATCCAATTCTAAATAGATATATGATTAATGCTTACTTTTTCTTATTTTAGTCAAAGATTAGCGCTTAGTTCACAAAAGCCCAGGAGACTCAGAGGAAAAAGATGTCAAGGTGCAAAAGAAGGCTGAGCCATTGACATATCAGAGTTTCTGTCAGAGGAGGGGAAGGTGCATATATACATAGCCAAGTTAGACTGCTAAGTTGTGCATATGATTAATCTCTGTTCCTTCCAACGGAAAGTATTTGTAGTTATCGAGAAATATTGGCCATTAATTGGTAGCTACAATTTCAAATTTATTACATAGAGCATCATCACCATCGATCTGTAACAACAGCTTTAATTGAGTTATGCAAGGGAGTCGCAATGTTAGCAACATAGTTGCAGAGTCACTTACGGAGCGCAGCAAAAAAGACTGGTTTAGATGGGTTAAGAACTATCTAAGATCTCGACATCTTTGGAAATTGACAAGCAGTAGCGCCAGACCAGAGAGATATCGTGTGAAAGACTTTGCCAGATGGAGAAGAAACAATGCTCGGGCATTGCATATCATTCGCATCTCTTGCGGGTCTAACAATCACTCTCATATAAGAGGTGCCTCTGAAGCCAAAGACGCATGGGACATTCTCTATAGTACCTCCAAAAATAATGTACCAGGCCCAGGTCAGTGCCCTGTACGCGTGTGTCTGTTTGGGACTTTAATATCATTCAACCTCCTATGCTCTTGAATACATGCAGATGAGTCCTTGCCGCATTTGCTATCTATACGTGAATTGAACTTCCAATGCCTTCAAATTTTTCAAAGAAAGCGGCTGATGAAATTTTGATTATTCACAAGGGCATATGTGGAAACATCCCTCAATTATTCCTACAACTTTGTTAAGGGTCTTATAATAATTAGGGACACCAGCGCTCTCAAATATATACAATGACTCAGAAACGGAGAGAGTGTTATAGTTAGTGTCTCATACTTTGTTATTGGAAAAGGAGACTAATTAACAAGAGCGTTATCTACACAAACTTAGTTAAAATATGGTCCTTCTTTGTTTGTAAGGGCGCCGGACAACTCATATTTATGATTCCTTAGCATTTAATTAACTGGTGATTACAGTGATAACGGAGGCAGCAGAAGAATTAGATATGGGCATTTTGCACAAGGCCACAGCTCAGAATAACCGGTCGGCTGCAGAAGCGTACATTGATTGCCATCCTAGGGTATTGAACATAGATTTTGCTAGCTACTTCAGTAGGTGAAACACCTCTTCAAGCGGCCGTAAAGTTTGGCCTTCTGGGCATAGTAGAAGAGTTGGTGAGATTAGTTCCAGAACAATATGTTGAAATACCCGATGCTTGTAATGGCCATACTCCACTTATAACAGCTGGAACACATGGTGCAGTCATCCCAACTGCAGCATGCATGATCAACAAAAATGAAGATGCAATTGCAATTCCATCTCAAGAACGTGGGACATTGTCTCTATTCTGTCACTCCTTTGCAAGTCTTCAAACCAGAAAACAGTCCTGTGGGTCCTCAGTTAATCCGAACCTGTTTGAGAATTGGAGAATTTGGTAACATAACTATTAGATATGTGATTTTACATAAAGCATAATATATGTTTCATTTTCAATTTTTCCCTTGTCTGTTCATACATGTTTGTCATTTTGCCATTCCATCTCATACTACATGATTTTGATACATAAATAGGTATTGCCCTGAATTTGCTCCAACAATGTACGGAGCTGCTTTTTGGTGCTGACATAGATGGGAACTAAGCAATTCAGAATATTGCACTCTATCTTTCTAATTTTCTTAACAGGAGTCAACTTTCGTTCTGGAAGCGATGGCCTATCCCTGTTAGTGCATTTTATTACTTACCACTCTCTGTTTTTCCCTACAATTTTCTATATGTTGTTTGCTTGTGTTAATTATACACTAGCCAAAATGGTGAATTATGGTGATGAGGATAGATGATGAAGATGAAGTTATTTTAACTACCACCGGTATAACTCAGTTTTTTGCCCCGTGTTGCATTCATCAATATTTGGTTACATGAATATACTCATTCCAAATCCATCTCACCCTTTCTCTCTCTTGCTCCTGACTGTCCTAATTTCATGTCACATGCCTTTCAAAAGACAAGGAAATCATTAAGTCAATTTAAGTCATCAGAAACATAAATCATAAGCTTAGGCATTGTTAACTACTTTTTAATTATCGCATTTCACAATGGAACGGTTCCTCTTGGTTATCGCGTATCTCTTTGCCAAAGTAGTTAGAAAAGATAGACTTGTATATCCACACAAACAAACCATATCTGTGTGCCTGTGGTCCTCCTAAAAAAAGAAGGAAAAAGAAGATAAACCTATGTATATATAGACGCGCATGCATATCCTGTGTGAGTAGTCCTTTCGAATCATTGGGCTAAAAGGGGCGAAAATATCCATGTCAACAGGGATAGGCCAGCTCCATTGGCTCATCTCCCGCATCTACAATTTGTCAGGTATATGTATGTGTGCCAAATAGTTCCCCAAAACTTAAATTGGATGCCTTTAATAATTTAGTCCTGATGATTAATTAAACTTGACTAACATAAAGTTCTATTTGAGTTACCGATGGTGCAGAAACAAAGGAAATATATAAGATGAAGCTGCACCATGCAAAGGTAGCTGAAATTCTAAACCTAATTTGTCAGAATCTGATATTTTTGAATCAAGTAAAGAAGGGTGTGATTGCAGAAGCACTAATTGCGAGCAACGAAGGCAAACCCGGAATTAATCACTGTAGTCACTTTTGGTCACCCCGACTTGCCCATTTCTTCGAGACTGTTGAAATATCGTAAAGCTGAGATTTTCAACCTCCTCTGTGGTTTTTACTTTAAGAATGTGGTATCAACACTAGCTGATGAGAAAGAAAATACCTTGCTGCAAACATAGGCTGTAGAGAGCGGGGTGGATCCTGAAGAGAGTCTAGTTGCAAACGAGAAAGGGCTGAAGCCGAGATTTTTTCAAAGAAAACCACAAAGAGAAAGAGCCGAGAGTTGAAGGAGAGAAATGGATGGAGAAAACAGTGTCTTCTTGCTCAGTTGTTGGGCTCTAATTCTTATCATCATGTTTGCCGTAGCAATTGTGGTTCCCAGGCCAGAGGAA
This sequence comes from Neltuma alba, assembly GCF_004799145.2. Classification (NCBI taxonomy): domain Eukaryota; kingdom Viridiplantae; phylum Streptophyta; class Magnoliopsida; order Fabales; family Fabaceae; genus Neltuma; species Neltuma alba. The sequence continues at coordinate 68,121 of NW_021637242.1, forward strand.
AAAAATCAGACTTTAGGGTACCCAATGTTTATGGAGAAAACGTTGTTTTAAAGTTTTCTTAATTTCAGATGCACTTTTCTTGTTTTCTTTCACTACTTCTGTGCTCATAGGGATTTTTAGGAATCCTCACATCAAGCTACGTAGAAGAAAACTTCTTTTACTCCTTATCTACGAAATTGATAATAGGTCTTTCTACGCTGTTTCTGTCTATTACGACTATGATGATTGCCTTTTTAGCAATCATATGACCATGTTGCCATATAACTCATCATGTTTATGGGTTATTCTTTTTGTTATTGTCCTTGCTGGTGTTCTACTAACTCTTTATATCATTACAGTTCCCTCTTCTTGTTGAAGTGTTTTCTTCTACTTATTCTCCAGGCATTTTCAAGAAGAAGGTGAAAGAGGGGCCATGAACTGTGCAGGCAATTAATTCACATCTTACCATCTATTTATGATTTCCGATTGAATAAAAACTTTCCTCCTCTTGAATCTTAATCGTGTAATAAGTCAATTGCTTATATTTTTAGCCTATGCTGGAGATGTGTATATCACTTTAACAACATTTACAGCACTTCAACTAATTTTAACACTATTGCATTTCTAGGAATGAACATTTTAAGATGGACTAATTAAATTCTACGGACTAAAACCATGTATTTGAAATTAAAGGAACCAAAACTAAAATGACCAAAAATTATATTAACCATAAATTTAAATTAGATGAATAGTCCAGCTTTACTCATGAGCTTTTTTCCTTCGGTTGAGGGATTACCATCGCGGTTTTTTTTTTTGTTTTTTGGTTGCCAAAATTGCTATCGCATTTAAGTACTTATAATAAGGATCATATTATTCTTTTTAAAGAGTAACTTTTGGGTATCATGGCTGAGGAATTTAATTAAAGATCAACAATAAATTTTTGTTATTTTTAATTACTACCTCTAATCTTTAATATAAGAGTTAATTGACTAATTTGAGTAGATTAAAAAAAATAGTTAAGTTAGTTATTTGTAATAAATATGTATTATTTTTTCTAAAATATCCTTACTAATCAAATGTATTGACTAGAACTACCATTATTATAAGGACCATCTTAAAAATAAAAGAGACAAATATAAGAGACAAAGTGAGTTGAGATTTTATAATTAGAACCAAAATAAAAGTCAAATGAGTTTTTACATCAAGTGTAGTTCATGAATGAAGGCATAGATCATTCCCCCACATATGTTTGTCAGATTGGAGTTGCCTTGTTGGAACCACAGGAAACAATTTAAATTGTTTAATACCCAGACTTCGTCCGCACAATTCAAACTTTCGGCGGAACGACATTGGAAAACCAATAGATTCAGAGTGGTGAGATATATAATTGGAACTCAGTAACTTGAATAATCGGAATTGTAAGCCCAACATATCCATAGAGTTGCAAGAGAAGGTAGTTAAGGGAAAGACCAAACTGGAATTCTGAAGGGTCACTAGTATGGCTAAAAGCTTGCGAAAGGCGAAAGTTGATTTTGCTTAAGGAACAGTGCAAGACCACACCATTAATTAACTAAGATAACCTAATTTTTTTTTGGTACTGAGAAGTTTGAGGGTTTATCAAGATCAGAATATACTTCCAGACTCATAAAGTATTTATAAAGATATTTACAGATCATCTATTAACAAAATCCTCATATTGATAGTGAGATTTAAAGTCATAATCTTACAAATTATGAACCAATTTCTTACTAGTTAAACCAATTATTGTTAGTAAAATAACGTGATTTAGTTAATTGTTCTCACGGAAAGCCCAAGACAGACATAAGATGGGCCCACCGAGCAAAGTGGATCCATTTAAATTTAAATCAGTCAAACAGTCCAGTTTTATTCAAGAGCATTTTCTAAAATCCGTATCCCGCGGCCTAAGCCTTATCTCGTTCATAGTCATTAGTCAACATGAAGTACGGTGATGGTCCCATGGCCATGTACGGACTATTGTGTGGTCATTGTCACCCGACATTGTAGGGAAATTATTCCATGGGGGACATATATTCTGATATTCTCATCCTCTTGTTCATGTCATTTCAAGATAATTGTCTCTTCTTCTTCTTTTTTTTTACCAGCAAAGATAATTGTCATTAATGACTCTACCCCGCTGGTTAAAAAAAAAAAACAAAGACTCTACCCCACTAGCCTACCATCGTGGAAGAAAAAAGCAGCCGACTCCTGACGTTACAGGGACAACATTTAGTGCCAGCCACGTACCCTTGAATCTATTACCGTGCCCTTGAATCTCCCGCCCAACAATCATAACATAGGTTTTCCAGGGGATGCGTGGGTAATTCAAAAATATTTTTAAAAAGTATTTTCTTTTATAAATTAAAGTAAATTTCATTACATATTTATTTCATATACTATAAAAATATTTTTAAAATTATGATTTTGTTTCTATCCTTCTAACATTATTTCCATTATTTCCGGCCACCACTCAAAAGGCAAAAAGTAACTGGTCAAAAAAATAAAAAAAGCAAAAGGCAAAAAGTAAAGTGACAATAAAGAATGTTTCAGAAATAATTAGGAAAATTTTGAAAAAATTACACACACAAAAAACTGTGAAAATTGTGAAATTATAAATCGGGGACCTGTTACAAGATTTGTATAGATTCTGATAACAATTAAATGACAAATAACAACAAACTCTTGACAAAATATCTGATTTGTAATTTCCCAATTTTCACCGTCCTTTTTTTTTTTAATTTTCCAAAACATTTTGTCACATTCTCAGCTCAACCTATCTGTTTATAAGATAAAGAGAATTTTTTTAAATTCTACTGATACTTTATTAAATTTTTAGCATAAATATACTATTTTGTCTATTATTTATTACAGTATAGATAGTTATTTTTTAAAATATAGTATTTATATTAAATAGAAATAATATTAAAAAATTATTATATTTTAAAAGATGAGTTAATGCAGCTTAAGATTTTCTTTTAATTTGTTTTTGTTTTTGGGTGAATTGTGTATTTTAATTTCTCAATCTGCAAGAATTGGTGATTATAGTGATGAGGAGAGAGAGGCGCAAGATTTAGATATGGGTGTTGTGTTTAAGTTTAAATCATGGTAGGGCACTTTATGATTGTGTAATAATTCTCTACGTTCAGACCTAAAATGGGGGCTCAGAAGATATAGAAAAGCTATTTGCTTCTCGCGAAGTGCTTACCTTACTTTACATCCTGGATTACGCCAAATGGACGGATTAGCTTATACATTATTGGATCGGCCGATCCGAAATATAGATATGATTAATGCTTACCTTTTCCTTTTTGGTCAAAGATTAGCGCTTACTTTACAAAACCCCAGAAGACAGAAGCGGCTATATTACAGAGGGTATCATCACTGTCGATCAGCAACAACAGCTTCAATCGAGTTGAGTTATGGAAAGGAGACACAATTTTAACGACATAGTTGCAGAGCCACTCGTGAAGAACACCAGAAAAGATTGGTTTGAATGGGTTCAGAACTATCTAATATCTCAAGATCTTTGGGAAGTGATGAGTAGTATCGCAAGACCAGACGAAAATGACGTGGAAGATTTTGGCAGATGGAGAAGAAAGAATGCCGCAGCATTGCATGTCATTCGCATCTCTTGCGGTCCTAAGAATCACTCTCACTTAAGAGGGGTCTCTGAAGCCAAAGATGCATGGGACATTCTCTATCGTACCTACAATAATAATGCACCAAGCTCTCCACTCCGAGGTCAGTGCTTTACGTTATACAAATCAGAATCTCGCTGTTTGTTATTTAGGAAGTGGATTAAGTGAGAATAGAGAGCTAAAACTCAGGCTTGTTTGGTGCGCGTGATTCCCACCTTCAAGGATGGAACCATGCGACTCTTCTCTCCTGACTTGTTGATCTCCCGATCTCATGAAAGCTTGGATAGATTGAGCTTTCTTATTGTCTGTGATGGCCAAGTTAAATCCCTCTCCCTCTTCTCTCTGTTCCCCATATCCACCCCATTTCACATCAAATTGACAACAAACCTCAATAAACTTCATTTTTGCATAAGAACTTCTGCAATTATATATAATGAAGGAGTTCAATTCACGTACAGAGAAATCCCTTGACATACAAGGACTCATCTGCACATACACACAGTAAAAGATTTAGGAATCTGAAAGTCCAAAACATACATACATACATGCATGCATAGTTATATGAACAGCCCTACTGCTTTAATTTACTTACGTATATAAATGAGATAGGCCCCATTTGGTATGCCTGAAGTTTTAAAATTGCACAAGTTGGCGCAAGATAGGTGCACTTTGATTGACCATCCTCGGTATCTTTTGTCGAGATTCATACTCAAGTTGTAACTCTTTAAATCGTTTCTTTTCTACAACTTTATCAAATCTCTTGAAGAATCGATTAAGATCTAATTTTAGCTTTGTGCATCTCTTCACCTCAGCATTCACACTTTCACTAACCTGTGTGCTTCTCATACCTAGTGTGAAGACATCTTTCATATAACACTTGACCCATTTCTCCTTAATATTGTAAGTGGAGTTCAACCATCCATTTTCATGGACATTGTAAGAAGATAACAATTTACTCCAGGCTTCTTCAAATTTATCCACTTGGACATAATCAAACATACATTTTTTGAAGTTAGTCAAAAAGTGTGAACCTTCTTTCATCAAGTTCCCAAGGTGTTTAATGCCATTTTGTAATAAATGCCAAGTGCACAAACAATGTCTTGTATTAGGAAGTACTTCACTCAATGCTCTAGCCATAGCTTGATCCTGGTCAGTAAACACTGTTTGAGGCTTGTTTTGTGTGTGAGCATCTAAGAAAGTTTCCAACAGCCACTCAAAAGACTCAATGGTCTCATCATATAACAACGCTGCTCCAAAAATAACCGCACTTCTATGATGGTTAAAACCAGAAAAAAGTGCAAGGGGCCGATGATCCCTGTTTGTATTATATGTCGTGTCTAGTGATACAACTTCACCAAAATGTGCATAATCTTTTAACATACGAGCATCTGCCCAAAACACATTGGTAACTTGTTGTTCCATATCCAATTGGTATTTGTGATAAAATGAAGGATTTTTAGCAATTCGTTTTTGAAAATATTCAAGAAGACATCCCACCTCTCCAAACTTTATATGCTTTCGCCTTTTCTTCATCAAGTAGTTCTTTGCATCTATCATGGTATAACCAAGATTTTCTTGACCACCAACATATGTACTCATTAAGTCAAAAGCTTCCTTAGGTTCAAGCCCATATTCTTCTGCAAGATCTACTTCATGAGTTTGAACTTCTAATAAATTTCTCTGTGATGGTAACAAGTGCACTGTTTCTTGTGTATGAAGAGGGTGATTGTGTTCTTCATTAAACTTGGTGATTTTGAATTTTTCATCTATACGAGATACAACCATTCTTGTCTTGCAATTGGTTCTTATCTCAGGCTGATATCTAGAAGTGGTTGTCTCTCTTCTATCTTTTTTCCGAATACCCTCCTTACAACATACATATTTATATGTAATAATGGAACCATCTTTTTTACTCTTTGTTCCATTATACTTTCTAACTCCAAATCCAATTTTACTCCCATATTCATTCCAAAAGTTCCAGGCTTCATCTAGACTTTCAAACTCTCTCCCTATTTTGAGTTTAAATTCATCTTCCATGATATGGTTCCTATAGACGATAAATATATCACAATTTAAAAAATATCATCAATAGGAATTTGGAATTTTATGAACTCCAAATATACAAAAAAAGAATGATCAATTTTCAAATACCATTCTTCAAACAAAAATATAAACACAAGTTATAGGTTACTCACATAATAACATTAACAAGCTAAATCAGAAAACAAAACCATCTAAAGCCACTTTAAATTTCAATTATATATAATATATATAATAATAATAACCTGCATATGACCCCATTTTAATATATATGAAAATATATAAATAAGATTGTTAGAGAACGCAAAAAAGATGGAAGATAAGAAACCTTTGATGCTTTCTTCTCGCAAAGGTCTGAAATCTGATGCCTTCTTCAATCTGAAATTTTTTCTGTACCGAAATTCAACTTTTTTCTCGCCGAAATTCAGTTTTTTTTTCCAATTTTCAATGGCACCAAGTGTGGTAATTCGCTTTCTCTTGTGGCGGCTGGAACAACAAATATTTTCCCTAGGAGCGCAGCAGAAGCGATTTTGTTTTGGAGTGTACAGGTTATTTTTTTTTTATTTAATGAAACGGTGCGCATGGGAGATGAGCTATCGGTGCTCATCTCCCGCTGAGCAGGGAAACACGTTCCGTCAGATTGGAGTTGCCTTGTTGGAACCACAGGAAACAATTTAAATTGTTTAATACCCAGACTTCGTCCGCACAATTCAAACTTTCGGCGGAACGACATTGGAAAACCAATAGATTCAGAGTGGTGAGATATATAATTGGAACTCAGTAACTTGAATAATCGGAATTGTAAGCCCAACATATCCATAGAGTTGCAAGAGAAGGTAGTTAAGGGAAAGACCAAACTGGAATTCTGAAGGGTCACTAGTATGGCTAAAAGCTTGCGAAAGGCGAAAGTTGATTTTGGTCAAGGAACAGTGCAAGACCACACCATTAATTAACTAAGATAACCTAATTTTTTCTTGATACTGAGAAGTTTGAGGGTTTATCAAGATCAGAATATACTTCCAGACTCATAAAGTATTTATAATGATAGTTATAGATCATCTATTAACAAAATCCTCATATTAATAGTGAGATTTAAACTCATAATCTTACGAGTTATGAACCAATTTCTTACTAATTAAACCAATTATTGTTAGTAAAATAACGTGATTTAGTTAATTGTTCTCACGGAAAGCCCAAGACAGACATAAGATGGGCCCGCCGAGCAAAGTGGATCCATTTAAATTTAAATCAGTTAAATAGTCCAGTTTTATTCACGTGCCTTAGCCTTATCTAGTTCATAGTCCTTAGTCAACATGAAGTACGGTGATGGTCCCATGGCCATGTACGGACTATTGTGTGGTCATTGTCACCGGACATTATGAGGCCGCTTTACGGCGACGTGACCTATATAGGAAAATTATTCCATGGGGGACACATATTCTGATATTCTCATCCTCTTGTTCATGTCATTTCAAGATAATTGTCTGTTTTTTTTTTTTACCGGCGAAGATAATTGTCCCTTTATGCATACTGATTTAAGTCAATATATATTACTCTTCTTATCTTATTTATAAAGCACTTTCAACATATTTTATACAGATCAAGAAAAATTTTAAACTTTATTAACTCTCATTTAAAATTTAATGACTTTTCAACTTTATCCCTATTTAATATACATTATACTTCATATAAATAAAGTCAACACAATAATAAATGAAAGAGTAAAATTGTATATCCATATAAAAAATTTCTATCAGTACCCTATAAATAAAATAAAAAATACCTTCTCTTTCTGTTCTATAAATAAGATTAGAAGAGTATATGATTAATGACTCTGCCCGGCTGGTAAAAAAAAAAGACTCTACCCCACTAGCCTACCATCGTGGAAGAAAAAAAGCAGCCGACTCCTGACGTTACAGAGACAATATTTAGTGCAAGCCACGTACCCCGGACTTTTTTGTTTCCGTTCTTTGAAGGGGCTAGTCGGCGAGCCAGTGTGAATTATATTACCGTGCCCTTGAATCTCCCGCCCAACAAAAATAAAAAAAGCAAAAGGCAAAAAGTAAAGTGACAATAAAGAATGTTTTAGAAATAATTAGAAAAATTTTGGAAAAATTGCACAAAAAAAACTGTGAAAATTGTGAAATTAATTATAAATCGGGGACCTGTTACAAGGGTTGTATAGATTCTGATAACAATTAAATGACAAATAACAACAAACTCTTGACAAGATATAGAAAAACTATTTGCTTCTCGCGAAGTGCTTACCTTACTTTACATCCTGGATTACGCCAAATGGACGGATTATCTTATACATCATTGGATCGGCCAATCCGAAATAGAGATATGATTAATGCTTACCTTTTCCTTTTTGGTCAAAGATTAGCGCTTACTTTACAAAACCCCAGAAGACAGAAGCGGCTATATTACACAGGGTATCATCACTGTGGATCAGCAACAACAGGTTCAATTGAGTTGAGTTATGGAAAGGAGGAGCAATTTTAACGATATAGTTGCAGAGCCACTCGCGAAGAACAGCAAAAAAGATTGGTTTGAATGGGTTGAGAACTATCTAATATCTCAAGATCTTTGGGAAGTGACGAGTAGTATCGCAAGGCCAGACGAAAATGACGTGGAAGATTTTGGCAGATGGAGAAGAAAGAATGCCGCAGCATTGCATGTCATTCGCATCTCTTGCGGGCCTAAGAATCACTCTCATATAAGAGGGGTCTCTGAAGCCAAAGATGCATGGGACATTCTCTATCGTACCTACAATAATAACGCACCAAGCTCTCCACCCCAAGGTCAGTGCTTTACGTTATACAGATCAGAATCTCGCTGTTTGTTATGTAGGAGGTGGATTAAGTGAGAATAGAGAGCTAAAACTTGGGCTTGTTTGGTGCGCATGATTCCCACCTTCAAGGATGGAACCATGCGACTCTTCTCTCCTGACTTGTTGATCTCCCGATCTCATGAAAGCTTGGAAGATTGAGCTTTCTTATTGTCTGTGATGACACGTTAAATCCCTCTCCCTCTTCTCTCTCTCTTCCCCATATCCACCCCATTTCACATCAAATTGACAATAAACCCCAATAAACTTCATTTTCGCACAAGAACTTCTGGAATTATATATAATGAAGGAGTTCAATTCAGGTACAGAGAAATCCCTTGACATACAAGGACTCATCTGCACATACACGCAGTCAAAAATTTAGGAATATGAAAGCCCAAAACATACATACATGCATACATAGTTATATGAACAGCCCTACTGCTTTAATTTACTTACGTAGGTAAATGAGATAGGCCCCATTTTCCATGCCTGAAGTTTTTAGTGGAAATGATAAGGTTTCGTTTCAAGAGATGCTTGGTTTGCCGGCTAGGACATAGGCGGGAAAACGGGTCAGCTCTGGATGAGCTCGGGTCTAAAAGCTACCTTACCCTAAAACATCCCTAATGTTGAAGCCCGGACCTTGAACTCTCGGGTATCGCCTGACCCACAAGTTCTAAGCCCTTTTAAAATTTTCAATACTTTTTACTTATTTTCAAATAGATAAAAATAAAAACAAAAGATCTGATGAAATTTTCAATTTAACTAATAAATGTAAGTAAACTAGAGTGCCGAATTAAGTCTAAATAAATAACCAAAACTAAATCAAATCAACCAGTTATCCTGAATGCGAGTACACGTAGAAATTGAGCATATAATGTATAAAAGATTATAATAATTTCAAATAAATACTAGCTGAAAAAATGAACAAATATAATTATCAAAATGGTAGACATATAACACAAATGGGAGAAAATAATAGTGTGAGCTAAAACATGTTGATGTTTGATGGATTTGGACTTAAAAAGGCTGGTTCTAAAAGCCATTTATGTTAAAATCATTTTTTTAAGAGGCCCAACTCTCAATTTAAATAGATTTAAACAGGATCCATCTGTTTTCCTGGTTCTAGAGAGAAGATGAAGAAGGTCAAGAAAACAGTAATTCTTATTCAATCATATCAAAAGCTTCATACAATCCTACCTCTATTCATAAAGCACTATAAATAATAGGATAATAATGGTTCTGATTCAAATCTAAATCTTAATCCTAAAATAGGAAAGATAATTTTAGGATACCCTAGATATCCTGTTATTTAAAATATTACATAATATTAAAATATAAATAATTGATAGGCATAAAATATAAAACTTATTTCACAATTTTAATAAAGAGTGAATAAAATATCATCCTTAGGAGGATTCGATGCCAACAGCCTGCTTAAGCATCAACATTACACTTTCACTTAATTTAAGTAAAACACAATTTGGAACATGATAAACCAAAAATGAAATCTAACTAGAACAAGACAACAACTCTAAGTTATACTTAAGACTACGAGTAAATCTAAACTGCGAATGTAGTGACTTGGATTGTTATCGTCATGATTACTTCTTTTTGTCTAATTTCTCTCTTTAACTGCAGTTAAAGCTATATTTGGCCTGATTTACTTAGAATGTTCAAAGTTTTTTCTAGTGTCTATTTTGTACTCAGAGCCTTAGTTTACTCCATAGGCTGTTTTATTGTTTGCTTACTAACCATATGGACTTTGTATTTTAATTGTCTTTTTATCCCCAAAAAAAAGCTATATTTGTTAGTATAGAACTCTTAATTACCTAATAGTATCTTCCGAATCGGTAAAAGGCATTCCAACTATGTTAATCTCTAATTCCTTAGGTGATTACTTAGTCATACTAGCTATCAGACCAAATTGAGTGCCAGCCTAATGTGACTACATAGGGCCAATATGTATATGTATTTTTATTCTACAAGCAAATCAAGTTATTCAGTGCTTAAACACTCACTCAATTCTACGCGATTATTCAATTAAAGGTCTAATCTAAATTCCCTATGCCTAGCTAGGCTCCTTTAGAATATCAAGATCTGTCCCAATTGGATTTCTCATCTTTCAGGATAATCAAGCGCACAATTGAATTAACAAACATAACATTAAAGCACCTAAATATTAAAATTATCATCCACTAATCCATAATCAAACTATAATAATCCATAGTTAAGGTTTAGTTACAATAATTGAACATTCTCGTGAACAAATACAGAGCAAACCAAGCTTGAAATCATAAAAATATCCAATTTTACTTGGTGACTCCCCAAAATACCCAAATTTATCTCAAATCTAACAAAAAATGGCGAGCTATCAATAATCTAATAAATCCTAATATAATGGATAAATATCTTTTTTTTTAATAATCCTACTACATAACCCTAGATATCTAATTAAACCTAGAGAAAACTTAAGTCAAGTTAATTAGGTCCATTATATTCAGTTAGCCACTGAGATTATGTCACCTGTGTTAGCATTACACATCATTACTTAACCTAAGAAACCATCGTTTAATTGTAACGGGTCGGGTTTCAATTATCATCAAGCAGACCTTCCTAAGAAGGATTCAGTTTGATAGTCATCCTGCTGTGTGCACGGTTTTCTATAGATGCAACCATACAAGCAAAGCACAAGGGCCTCTTAACAGTTCTTTCCCTTTTCTTATAAGCCTCCTATGAACTTTTCTCCTTCGACCAAAATCAATTTTTCTTTTGCCTTCCTCTTATCCACCGTTTTCATCCACTCGTTGCAAATTTACATAACCAACTTCCAATGCAGCTCAAAACTTAGCACCCTCTCTCTTAGTGTATTGCATTTTTTTTTTGTGTGGTTACAACATGTTTTCCTTTGATTAGGCTACCCCACTTATAAGAAAGCACAATTTTTTCACATTTGCTTCTTCCTCTCTGCATCTTTCCGCACAAGTCTGATTCTTCCTCTCTTCTTCTCACTCTTCTCTTCTGCTGCTTCGTCTTAGCACCTTTCATTGGCTTTTCTTTCAATCTGCTCCATTTGTGCAAGTTTCTCGTCTCAGCATTCCTCTGATTTCTTTCTTTCAGTTTTCCCCCTTTTTTCTTATTTCATTCTTTTCCTTCCAATCTATGTACTACTCTAAATTTCGTTGACCTTTCTTTTCAATTTTCAAAGGGGATTGACCTCCAGAATTATGCTTGCTTCACTTACTGACACTCTAGAGTTCTTGGATTTTGCCTTTGCGTTTGCCCTTGCATTTACTCACATGACTTGCCAACTATATCGAACTGAATAGTGAATCCTTCCAAGGATGGATTCCTGGGTTTGGCTTGACGATGATTGGAACCCGACACGTTACAAATAAACAGTTGTTTCACAGGTTAAGTGACGTGAAACAGTAATACAGGTGGCATAATCTCAGTGGCTAATTGGACATAATGAACCTAATTAACTTGACCTAAGTTTTCTCCATTAAACCCTAATCAACCATTATTCCCATATTCCTTGCATTAATTGATTCTCACTTGATTTTTCTGTGTCCTTTCTCTTAATTATGGATCTGATTTGTGCGTGTATGTTTGCGTACTATACGTATCAATCAATATATATATGTGTGGGTGTGCACGCATATATTAATGTATGCTTGCATGCTGGTTGTTGACACAAGAATTGGCGATTACAGAGATGAGGAGAGGGGGAGAGTTAGAAGAATTAGAGATGGGTACTCTGTACAAGTATATATCTGAGGACCAGTGGCATGATGCAAAAGAATTCATTGAACACCATCCTAGGGTCTTGGACGTAGAATTTGCAACTTCAATGGGCGAAACGCCTCTTCATGTAGCTGCAAAGTTTGGCCATCAGAACATAGTAAAGGAGTTGGTGAAATTAGTTCCAAAAGACTATCTTGAAATACGTGATGCTTGTGGTTGTACTCCGCTTGCAGTAGCTGCATCATATAGTGGAGTCATCCCAATTGCAAGCTGCTTGCTCGAAGAAAATCGCAAAGCACTTAAAATTCCATTAGGAGACTATGAGTGGAACATTCCTGTCACAATGGCTTTTCGTATTGGCAGCAACCAAATGGGACGTCATCTCTATTTTGCCATTGGTGATGATTTGCTAGTCTTCAAAGAAAACCCCATTGTGGGTCCTTTGTTCCTCAGAACCTGTTTCATGACTGGAGAACTTGGTAAAATAACTTCTTGATAATTATATTAACAAAGCATAATATATGTTTCATTTTCATTTCTCTCCCTGTCTGTTCATTTATGTTGTTATTTTTGACATTCCATCTTATGCTACATGATTATGATATATGAATAGGTATTGCTTTGGATTTGCTCCAACGATGTAGAGAGCTGATTTTTGCTGCTGATCATCTGTACTCAACAATTGAGCACATTGCATTCTATCTTTCGGATTCTCTCAACAAAACTCAACTTCGGTTCTGGAAGCAATGGGTTTATCACTGTTAGTGCATACCACTACTATCAACTGTCTATTTTTTTTTCTCTCCTACAATTTTCTACATGTTTTTAATTATATATAAGCCAAAGTACTGAATTACGATGATGAGAGTAATGATATTTAAGTTGAAGTTGTTTTAACTCCACTTGTATATAATCTCATTTTCGTCATGATATAGTAAAGAAAAGAGCTTAAAACTGAAGTGAAAAAAAAAAGAGAATGAACTTCATTAACGCTAACAGGTATAGATATATGTCATGGAATCATGATATGTAAACATATTTGACTTTGCATGATAGTGTATGTTTTAGTTTAGTAGGATGAAATAAACAGAATAATCTCAGAAAAATTGAATAGCTTCACACCAATTACTTGTCCTTCTGGTTGTTGATTTTATCACTTTTGCTATTTTAAGAAACTAATGCTTCTCTATTCTTTGATCGCTTTCTGGGTGGAAGATATCAAAATACCACCAGCCACGGCTACTAATCAAATCCGTGTAGACATGCAATCAGAGGACGAGATGAGTAGCAGGGCCGAAGGTATTTTATTCTCTTTCGGTTGATTGGAAGACGAAATCTAATAATATAGCAAATCTAACCCTATCTCCAATCCTAATTATAAAACTTTATTTATAGACTACAACATATATATTAAAAGATGTAAAGAAAATTTTATTTTATGTAGAAAAATTTATCAGCAAGTCTTTATAATTTGCTTTAATTTTAATTCGATCAGAGCTCTGTAGTTTTGTTTTTTTGGAATTAAGCTCTTATAGTTTAATCCATTATGGGCGTTCATCCTGAAATGTAAAAATTATTAATTTTAATTTCAGATTTGATTTAAAATAGAGGAAACGGACTTGTGGATTAAATTTTCCCTTTATTTATCATACATGAAAGTGAGTTATGTCAAAATATAAAATTTGAGAATGAAAATCAATTTGGGCATAGTGATGCTGACCTTCTTCTTCTTGTTTTTTTTTGGGGGACTGAGATGCTGATCTTGATTTATGCATAAGATGCCAAATGTTGCCATTTAAGTTGAACCTAACTTTGATGCAATGCAAGAAAAGGATAGACCCATATGCACATATGTGTGTGCCTGTAATCTTTTTGAATGATTGCACTGACAAAATTCCATCTCAATATATAGGACTAAATCTACCACAGCGGCTCATCTCCTTCATTTATAATTTGCTTGGTATGCATGCTCAAAATTTCCCCAAAACTTAAATTAGTTACTTTTAAGGTTTTTGTTCTCATGATTAAACTCGACCAATATCAAGTTATATTTGAGTTACTAATTGTTCAGGGATGAAGGAAATACATAAGCTCAAGTTGCAACATACACGGGCAACTGAAATTCTAGAGCTGGCTTGTAACAATCTGACATTTCTGAATGAGGATAAAAAGCGTATGATTGGAAAAGCAATGTTGGCGGCTGCTAAATCAGGGAATGTTGAGTTTTTTAAGAAGTTATCAACAGCAAACCCGGAATTAATCTCAATAGTCACTTTTTCCCAACAAAAGGAGAATGCTTTCTTCAGTGCTGTTAAATATCGTCAAGCCGAGATTTTTAACCTCCTCCGTGGGTTTCGCTTTAAGAATGTGGTAGCAGCAATGTTCCTTGAGAATTACAATAACTTGCTGCACACAGCAGCAAAGTTGGCTCCTCCTTCCCAACTTTACCGCATCCTTGGCGCCGCTATGCAAATGCAAAGGGAATGGCAGTGGTTTAAGGTTAGAAGTCAAATTAAATGCTTTTGTGTGCGCATGTGTGAGGGAGATTAACATATAAATTAAAATCATTAAATCATGCAGCTCCCACCTCTTTGGACCTAATGGTTAGCAGGTGAGGGATTAAATTCAACAGGAAATGAGAGATTTATTCCATTATCCCAGATGTAACAAATATTTTAAGATACAATCTGTCAGCACTTTTATGCTACTTCTTTCCTTTTTTCAATATAGGCAGTACAGAGTATGGTGAATCTTGGAATTGAGCGTCGTCATAACAAAGACAAGTTGACTCCTCTAGAGTATTTCAGAGAAAACCACAAAGAACTCAGGAACAATGGGGAGAAATGGATGAAAGATACTGCAACTTCTTGCTCAGTTGTTGGTGCTCTAATTGTCACCATTATGTTTGCTGCAGCTTTTACTGTTCCTGGTGGAAATGATCAAGCATCTGGGCACCCAATATTTTTGAAGGAAAAATTGTTCAGAGTTTTCTTAATTTCAGATGCAGTGTCCTTGTTTGCTTCTACTTCTTCTGTGCTTACATTTTTAGGAATTCTTACATCGCGATATGCAGAAGATGACTTCCTTTACTCCTTACCTACAAAATTGATCATAGGCCTCTCTGCACTTTTTCTCTCAATTGCAACTATGCTGATAGCCTTTTCCTCAGCAGTAATCATCATGTTGCAACAGAACTCATCACCTTTTTTGGCTTTTCTTCCTGTTATTATACTTGCTAGCGTGCCCATAACTATCTTTGTTGTAATGCAGTTCCCTCTTCTTGTTGAAATAATTTATTCTACATATGGTCCAGGCATCTTCCGGAAGGTGGAGAAGTGGCCATGAAATGTGTGTGTACTTCACATCTTAGTACTTTATGTATTTTCTGTTGAATAAGAGATTCTACATCCCCTCGAGTGTAAAGCATCTGGTTTTATTTTTAGCTTAAGTAAGGGCATAAGTTGGAGAAGCGTGTGTATCATCAACCTTTGCACATTCAGATCATAGACATCTTGGTGTCTCATTATGCCAAACTAATTAATTTTAAAGTAGTGTATGCTGTTTAGCTAGTTTGCTTCATCCCAAATCTCCATTTTCTCAAAGACTCCAATAATCGTGCTTTTGGAAATATATCAGGATACATGGGCCTATTACAAGATATGATGCGCCTATTATAGTTTGAATAACCCAAATAAAGTCGAACCATTTAATTTTAAATTAATAAAAAGTGTAACAGTCTAATTTTATTCATGAGCATTTTTCCATCAATAATAAGAAATTTCAGTAAGCAAAAAGTTACAGTTGAGATTTTTTAACGTGGATGTATTATCTTGTCCGTCACTTATTGTAGTACAAATAATTATTTTTTAAGTAGTATTTATATTAAATAGAGATAAAATTAAAAAAGTGTTATATTTTAAAGGTAAATTAATACAGTTCAAGATTCATTTTTTCTGGGATGAACTGTGTATTTTAATTTCTGAATCTGCAAGAATTGGTGATTACAGTGATCAGGGGAGAGAGGGACAGACAAGATTTACATCATGGTAGGGCACTTTATGATTATGTAATAATTCTCTACGTTCAGATGTAAATGGGGGCTTAGAAGATATAGAAAAACTATTTGTGTTTAAAAAATTATCAATTAAAAATAATTTATCAATATAATTGTACCATGACAAGTGCTTACTATTGACATCCTGGATTATGCCAATTGCACGGATTATATTCTCGAGTATTGGATCGGCCGATCCGAAATAGAACTCAGCTAAATATATAGAGGCCTCAGCTAACTCTCTGTTCTTTCATTTCCTTCTTCCAACAACTCACGGGCATCAACGTCGTCATGTTTTGAGCTCCTGTCCTTTTCCACACTCTTGGCTGCGGCGACGATGCTTCTCTCATGTCCGCCGTCATCGCCGTAGCCGTCAATGTCATGGCCACAATGGCCTCTATTTATTGCAAGCCATCTATCTCTGAATTTTTTTGTTTCCATTCTTTGAAGGGGCAAGTCGGCAAGCTAGGGTGAAATCTATTCACGTGCTCTAAATTAAATCACCAGCCCAACAGTCACAGCATGTCAAGTTCAAAGGATAGCTGTATGTGATTATAGTATATGAAATAATTTTATAGTATACGAAGTAAATATATAAAAAAATTTGTCTCAATTTTAAAAAAATTCTTTTAAAAAGCACTTTTTACGATATCAAGGGGGAAAAAAAATCATCATACATGTTCTCTTGGGTCGGTCAAGAAAGAAGCATCATTTCAGTCTACCATTCAAAAGGCAAAAGCTAACGTGATTATAAAAGAATGTTTAATAGTGAGGGAAATAATAAGAAAAATTTTGGAAAAATCCCCAAAAAAAAAAAACCATGAAAATTATCAAATTGTAAATCAGAATCATTACAAGACTTGTTTTTGACAACAACTGAATGGTAAATAACAATAAATTTTTGACAAAATACCCGATTTATAATTTTACAATTTTTGTAATTTTGTAATTTTCACTATCTTTTTTCATGATATTTTCAAAAAACTTTGTCACGTTCTCCGTTGAATCGGCGGATCCGAAATAGAGATATGATTAATGCTTACCTTTTCCTTTTTGGTCAAAGACTAGCGCTTACTTTACAAAAGCCCAGAAGACAGAAAGGAACATAAGAAGGCTGAGCCATTAGCATATCAAATTTCCGTTAGAGGAGGGAAGCTGCACACACACACACACACACACACACACATTCAAGTTCAACTGGTAAGTAATGTCTATGATTGATGTCTGTTCCTTTCAGCAGAAAATGTGTAGTTATCAAGAAATATTGCCCATTAATTGGTAGCTGCAATTTCAATTTTCAAAGCCGTGGCTATATTACAGAGAGTATCATCACCATCGATCTGCAACAACAGCTTCAATTGAGTTGAGTTATGGAAAGGATGCGCAATTTTAACGACATAGTTGCAGAGCCACTCGCGAAGAACACCAGAAAAGATTGGTTTGAATGGGTTCAGAACTATCTAATATCTCAAGATCTTTGGGAAGTAACGAGTAGTATCGCAAGACCAGACGAAAATGATGTGGAAGATTTTGGCAGATGGAGAAGAAAGAATGCCGCAGCATTGCATGTCATTCGCATCTCTTGCGGGCCTAAGAATCACTCTCATATAAGAGGGGTCTCTGAAGCCAAAGATGCATGGGACATTCTCTATCGTACCTACAATGCACCAAGCTATCCACCCTAAGGTCAGTGCTTTACGTTATACAAATTAGAATCTCGCTGTTTTTTACTCCTCCGGTTCTATTTATAAGCTTCAAATTTGGAGAGGGGTGTCATCTATTTTATAAGTTTTAATTCATGGTTTGTCTAAACATTTAAT
This sequence comes from Neltuma alba, assembly GCF_004799145.2. Classification (NCBI taxonomy): domain Eukaryota; kingdom Viridiplantae; phylum Streptophyta; class Magnoliopsida; order Fabales; family Fabaceae; genus Neltuma; species Neltuma alba. The sequence continues at coordinate 86,247 of NW_021637242.1, forward strand.
GCACTTTTTTTATTGTTACCCGTAATTATTTATTCTCTGTTTTTTTTGCCATACCCTCTTGTACATTTTCCCATACATTCTCGTTCTCATTTTTGTCATTTATTATAAAGGCTGTTTGGAAACAAAACTATATTTCTAACATATTTATTACTTTTAATCAATTTTAACTATTTGTTTGTTATCCATAAATTAGTTATTTGAAGCTTATAATAAGGATTGGAGGAAGCATTTGGGAAGTGGATTGAGTGAGAATAGGGAACTAAAATTTGGGCTTGTTTGGTGTGCATGATTTCCACTTTCAAGGATGGAACCATGCGACTCTAGTCTCCTGACTTGTTGATCTCCAAATCCCATAAAAGCTTATATATAGATTGAGTCTTTTCATTGTCTGTGATGACAAAGTTTTCATAGCTCGCAAACCAAGCATCTCTTGAAATGAAACCTTATCATTTTCATTAAAAACTAGTACGATATCAAAATACCTCAGATCTTTTTCAAATTATTTTAATTTCTTATTTTTAATAATCTTTTATTTTTATTTTATATAATTAAAATATATGCACATAACTATGTTAAGGCTAGACTCGAGTCTTATACCTCATTCAAGTGTAGCGGTTGGCGGTTTCGCCAGATCAATTTGTTGACAAGTTACTGCGGTTTAGGGCTGGGAATCAAATTGAAGTCTAATCTGTTGAGCAGTCAGCACATGCACCTCATTACTTTTGTTGAATTTGCTGAAATAATTCGTTATTAAATAATTAAGAAAAGTCAGACATTCTGAAAATAATAGGAAAAAAATAGTCAAAGGACAATAAGATCTTCTATCAAATATATTCATGTTTTAACAACAAAATTGGGTAACAAAGACTCCAAATTTAGGACATTATGAACATTTGTGATTGTATGACAGACCTAAAAGCACAATGTTCCGGTGAAAACCTACAGTGGGTACAAGCACATGAAGCTTGAAAAGGGTCTAAAGAGGGGAAAAACAACTTCCTACGTTAAATATTCGAAACATGGGCGGAGGAGGTTTTGTTCATCAAGGTAGATCAAGGCAATATGAGGTCAAAGTGACAACCTACGTGTTGTTCTCTTGTTTCGTGGCCGCCATGGAGGTCTTCTCTTTGGTTACGACCTTGGGATTACATGAGGCGTAACTTCTATGGACCCGTTCTTGATCAAGTTCTTCCCTTCTGTGTACAAACAAATGAAGCTTGAAAAGGGCCATGAAAACGGACCCTACTGCAGATTCAAAAATGACTCCTAACGTTGTTCACTTCATCTCTATACCCCGCAGCTTTGGTAGCCTCTCTGTTTCCCTCTAACACCACAAGAATTCTTGGTCGTAAAACCTCCATGTTCCTTGGAGGCTTGTTCTTCCTTGTGGGAGCCTTGTTGAATGGTTTTGCAGCAAATGTGGCCATGCTCATCATTGGCCGTCTGTTACATGGCTTTGGTGTTGGTTACTGTAATCAAGTAAGTAACTCACAGTGATATTATTATTTTTCCAAAGGATCGATCGAGTTCACAAATATGCATATAATTGCCCAAACCAACTCAAGTTTTCTCTCTCTTTTTCGGTCAACAGTTTGTTTCGGTGTACAATTTGAAATGGCTCCACCAGATATCATAGGGGTAACCGAAAACAGGGAAGAAACAGAGAAAAAGGGAAAGCTCTGAATAATTCTTTTATTAATCAAGTTTAAATCATACAATTAGAGCTAAGCTCAACTATTTATACTGTAAGCCGTTGTAACATATTGAACTGAAGTTTGTTGCATGTATGAGTTGAGTTGGGCTAGGCCCATTACAGCTGGTTACAGCTAAGCATATAAACCAATACTTCCCCTACTTGACTTTTCCTGAGGATGAATGTCATGCCCCGATTTTTTTTTTTTTTTATGCCTAGAGCAGAAATAAGAGAGATCTCACACTCCCAAGCCTAAACATATGCAAACAATTGTATAACTAACATTTTTAAAGTAATCATAAACAAAAGGATCTCATTGAATAAAACCCGTCATCTGCTAGCACATTTCTTTTTGAATAAAATTTGGAGGTCTGCTCCCCGGTACCAATATGTAATTACATTCCAAAATAACCCAAAAGACTAGGACCTAACGCAAGATTACGTGGAGCATCTAACTAATAAAATAAAGACATACGAGTACTCTTGTGGTTACATTAGCTAGCAATTACTCAAAAAAAATTACATGCTCTGGATCTTTGACAAGGCTCTTCACGGCTCAGCTGGTAATACAGAGTCTGGAGTGCTATCTGAGGCCAAAAACAATCTATTGGTGAATAACATCCCATTTATCAAATTTAAATGCATTACTAAAAGAAAAGAATGAAATAACTTTAAATTTGAGTATTAATATGGCAAAGATTTAAGATCTATACAACGTACAGCTATAAATTAAAAAGGTTAAATATGTGATTAAACTCAATAAATCCGTAAAAACACTTTTCATAATAAAATAACTTGCAATACAAAAAGTATAAAATGTTATATCATATGTAGGACATCAACAGAACGAAACAACAAGCGCGGCTTGAAGCCACGAATACAAGCATGGACACACAGTCCATGAGAGGCAAGTAACCAATCAAGCGTAGCCGAAGCCACGAAACAAGCGCGGGAACTATGCCCACGAATAATCAAGTGAGCTCGAATTTACCATGGCGCGCCAAGGACTAACAGTACTGCTGCTAGTAACCAGCGTTCTGTATTCAGTCCTCTCAAAATATGTACAAGCATGCATGGGATCAATCGCTGACATATAAATATATGGATATATATATTATTTCTAATAATAAAATTCTTTAAAGAAAATTTTGTAACAGGTAATCCCCAAGATATGAATTTTCAAGTAACATCTTCAAAACCTCTATGCAAATTCCAAACATAACTATTAATTAACGGAATAAAGTGCCTGGTAAAGATTAAGAGTACATTTTGTTCGTCATAACAAGCAAAATTATTCTTTCAACAAGTAACATGTTAAGACATTTAATAAGTAAAACGAATTTGACAAGATTTTAAATATGATCACTTTGATAAAATGAAAAATAAAGAAAAACTGAAAGTTTAATTGAGTCAATAACAATAAAAGCTTACTCGTAAAATTTGTAATAATGGGATGTTATCCACTCACCTCTTGTGCTCCCACCTTTAAATGGTTTTGGTTTATAAAACCTTGAGATAAGTTCACTCCTCAATCCCCTAATAACCCAAAATCAAAATATCAAAGCTCCACTAAAAAAATAATCACAAACTTTCTCATTTATAAATTTTTTGACATCACATTTATACTTAGGATCAATATTTTAAATTATTATTATTTTTTTTTTATCTGACTTATACTCATACTTTTTGAATCATTCATCAACAACCTCAACCAACCTTAACAACCCAACCAAGAATATTGCAAACGTCTACGGATTAGCATGTGAGCTGGGAACATTACATATAACTTAACTCTACATAATCAATAGCACCACCCGTACTAACAAATTCAATCTCTCTATATATAAAGACTGCTAGCTCTTACGTCCTTCAACCACTTCATGGAGACCAATGATTATATCCTAATTAATCCAAATAATATCTATTTTATTCTCCTCCGTCAAGATATCATAGCAACACCTATCAACAATTCTTTTCCTCATGTAAGCATTTTACCAAGCATATTAAAGGCATTCAGAACTGGTTCACAGGACTAACATTCATCCAATCTAAGAACATTCCTCAAACACTTGTTTTTTTTCCCATTAACACGCATCATACGAAACAAAACAAACAGCACTACCCAACCACAAGCCTAAAATGATTCCTCTGATCAAGATTGTAAATTACCTTTCAACAAATAAGATCCTTCCTGCAACACCTCACTTTTCTATATATTAATAGGATCATTTTAACGTCTGTGAATCACTAACGCCAGGTTTCCGTCCTGGAAAAAGACAGGGAATTGTTTTTTTCTTTTAACATTGGAATCCGTTGATCAAATATTTCAACCCTTCAGATAATTGTTGAGTGATCCAATATCAACCCTGCTTTCAACTTAATCTATTATCACCTAAAATAATTTCATACTATACAATCTTATAATATTATATTAAAAAAAATAAAGCAACGCTCTTGGTTGACAGCATATACGTGCACCTGGCAATGCTCACTTCCTTCTTCTAGAGGATACAAAATAATATTTCCATAGAGCAAGTAAAGTTACTTGCCCATATATTTTGCTATACAATTTACAGAATTATAACAGGTATCTCTGATCTTCAACCAGCCCACCTTCTTCTTAAATAACCTTCTTGTCCTTCTAGCTACTAGCCTTCACTGTTCGTCATAAATTAGGGGGTGAGATTCTGAAGAATCCCCGTAGTAGTAATTTCCATCAAACAAATGTGCAGATTACATAAAGCATGCAAAACAAGCCAAAGTGGAACATAACCTTGCAAGCTAATGCAATTAAGCATTTATGCGCAATGACAGATAGAAAAGCTAAATAAATAATGCGCAAATACCTGGCGATCACTGCCCCATGTCTATTAGACAAGCTGAATAAATAATGCGCTAATAATTGACAATCACTGCCGCGCATATAATTGGCAATCACTGCCGCGCATATAATTGGCAATCACTGCAGCGCATATAATTGGCAATCACTGCCGCGCAAATAATTGGCAATCACTGCCCCATGTTTATCAGCTGCACGTGGTCACGGCTAAAAATCCATGCAAGGAATTAAGGATTACATGTTCTCATGCTTTTTGAATAGCAATATGGCACAAACAGACATGCAGCAATCATACACAAGTGTAAGAGAGGAAAGAACTACTACCTGAACCTTCTGCTTCAAAATCAAACCTTACTTGTTTCATTTCTCTTAGCTTCTTCGGTGGGCTTTTGCAGATATCAAAACCTATTATTTTAGTAAGGGTAGGTTAATGCTTGATCCAACATAATTTATAAATTAAATAACTCTCTTTAAATCCCAAATTTTCTTTAATCTCTACCATTACATAATAGTTGGTCGTCCTAGATAATTTTTCTTATTCAAACTATTCTCTTTGGAATGCTTCCTTCCTTAATTATCTCAACCCATACAGTTACTTTACTCAGTAACTGGTCATCTTGGTCAAAAATTTGTATTTGACTTTTACTTTTAAGAACAATTTCCTTAGTTTAGATCTGGAAGCACCTATTTAATATTTAAGAGCAATCAGCATATTAACTTTCTTATTCATCCTCTGGTTACTAATAAACATAGTTGACAACTTAATACATTTAATCCAAGACTTCCAAGTTCAAGAATAATTCCTACTTATTATTTAACCATCTGAAATTAGTGTACAGCTCTTGAAAACATGAAATACTCATTTTCAAATCATTTCCAGGTTCCTCAATATGAACCTCATGGCCTTACACGATACACACAGACACACACTTATACTCTCTAAACCACTTCTACATTTATCATTTGCAAATATCATTGCCTAACCCAAAACTGAAATCATATTTAAATCATTGATAAGCAAGACTCCCTATATAATCTATTTGGACTTCAATGTACCTCCTCCAATTCGGCAAACTCCACCCATTTAAATACTTGATCCCCTCTCATAGTTTAGGACAATTTTGTGCCTTATTCTGGAATTTTCTAGATTTAAAACCAATCTTCTAATCATCATTTCATAGTCCTTAATTATGACTTAAGAATCTAATATAGCTGCTTGACCTTGGAAGCACAATAAGCAACTGTATTCAAATTTTCCAGCTTTAATTCCACACTAAAACCATCACGTTGGAGTTCCTTACTTATGATAAGACTAGCTGAAATCATTATATAATAACAGCAATATTATTCAAATTCTAGGAGCATCAAACTCTCTTTATGTTTAAAAATCTGGATTTCTCAGCCCCCATAACACGCAAATATAAACTCCCTTTCGGCCAAACACAACAAAAATACCAGAGAACATTTGAACTCCAATCTCCAAGTGTAACCTTATCTATATCTGTGTATGTCTTCATCTTCCTCCCATATTAATTAATATTTACTGCAGCAACTTTTTCTTCTTAAATCACTGAACCAATCGGACACTTATACACATAGACTCTTATATATATATATATATATATATATATATATCATGCCTAAACTTCCTCCCAATTAACCATTTCAATTTCAATGTTTTCCGCTCATACTTCCCACGGCTTTCCCACACACACACACACACACACATTCACTAATATATATATATCCAAACTCAACTCCATTCAGCAGCAGAATCATCATCTTCCTTCAATTCATTTAGAACCCGAAACACACATATATAAATATATGTATTACTTCAATCTCCCCTGCACACAAAACCTCAATCCATAATTCCTACTAAAATTTTTTTTCCAACAATACGGTTGACTTAGGATAGAGGAGTAAGCCTTATTCAAACCGATACACACACATATGTATATACCTACACTCCTTCAGTTCTGAAAGACCCAACATATAACCCCATAACCAGAAAGTTTAAGCTCTGTTTTGGCTCACAAGAACAGAGCAAGAAATCCACATGCAACCACCATCATCAACATGCAACTTCATATTCATATAATACACGTTTCCTCTCTCCTAATACCTCAAACCCGATGCCTATGAACCCAGAAATCACATGCTCTGTTCGGGAATTCACGAAACAGAGATAATAGTGACATGCAAGCTTAAAAACCAGCGTCATTTACTTCAGTCTTGCCATATAACATGAATTCACTGATCTTTCTCTCCTTTCCTTCACATTCTCTCTCCACCCCAACTCTCTCTCTCCTCCATTGCAGCCAAACCACGCACAAAACCGAAAAGAAAAGGGTAGGAGAATGATCAGGAGGCTTACCTTGTAAGGTTAATCGGTTTGCATGTGACCCAAATACATCCGATCACCACCTCCGACACTTCTTCGTCGAGCTCTAGTTTTTCTCTGGTCTCTCTCCGTTTTAAGATTCAGGCAGCAATGAAATGGGGAAGGAAAATGAATTCTGATGGTTATAAGGACGGAGCAACACGTGCGAGCTGTGCACATGAGGCAATGGACCATTTTGCCTTTAATTATTCCTTATTTCTTATTCCCCCTTCCACATAATTTCCTGAATTTGTGAATCCAAAAATTAATCCATAGTATTTTATATGGATTTTCCTCATCCAATAACTTTTGTGACCCTTAAAGTAATTTTCATAAAAATTTCGGGCCAAAAATCATCTCTCAGCTATTTTTCCATAATTTCCAGAGAAAATAAACCATTCTTCTCTTAAAATTATCTATTAAAAATATTTAAGCCATTTTTGGGGAAATACCTTTTCCAAATGTCTCTAAACCCTAAAATCATTATTCCATAATTTTCCCCTTTTATTTGGCAAATAAATAATTTTAATAAATTTTTCTCTTTTCTACTCATCCCAAATCATAAAATTCACGGTGTTACACTTCCTACCTCTTCTAAGTAGGCCCAAGAGTTCTCCTTTCTGAAATTAACTAGATGTAACCGTGAAGGAGAGGAAATATGGCTCAAAATGCCTTTAATTGTGCACTTTAGCAGAACAGAATCATTTTTCCTTAAACAGGCGTAACTCTTGACAGCAGCAGAAAGAAAATGGCAATGAAGAGATACTAGAGGTGCTGAAAAATCTTGCAACTCCTCCTTGTGTTTCAGCTATGGAAATCGCTTAAGGAGGAAGAGAAAGAGAACAACGAACTGAAATATTAAGGAGGAAGAAGCAGATATTAGTGCGGAATAGGGGAAGGAAGAAAAGAGAGAGAAAAGAGGAAAAAAAAGGACCTTGAATGGAGGAGAAGACAGTGGCAGCGAACAACGACATCAGTGGAGTCGGACGGAGGTAAAGAGTGGCTGGGGTTTTCAGCTTTCAAGTCGCGAACCTTCTCCTACATCTACTCCCTCTTTCGCTGAACCAAAAACAAAAAGGACGATGACATTATTTATCTAATGCCACTTAGTTTTAGTGTTTTTTTTAAAGCATTTGGGGAACTCTTATAAAATAGGAGAAAAAAATATATTTTCCCTGAACAATTGGAGGATTCGAACCTGGGACCTTTAATCTTTTAGCACCACTTACTGCCAGCCATCTCCCACCTCCTTGTTGTGCTCCAACTATAACAATTTATATAATTATTATGTAAATTATAATAAAAGTTTCAGGTTATTACAATGAACTTGCTAGATAGACTTGAGAATTAAAGATACTCTCCACAAGGACCATGTGAAGCTTCTCACGAAAGGTTGTAAATGAAGCTGCAGGTAATGCTTTAGTAAGCACGTCTGCCACTTGTTTAGAAGCAGGGATGTGTGCCACACGTAAAATTCCCTTAGCAACTTTTTCTCTCACAAAGTATAGATCTAACTCAAAGTGCTTAGACTTGCTGTGAAGTACTGGGTTTACAGAGAGAGCAACAGCACCCGAATTGTCACACCAGACAGAAGGTATTCCTGCCACTTGAATTTTTAACTCCTTGAGTACAGATAAAAGCCATAAAACATCAGACACTAAATCTGCTCCACTTCTATATGCAGCTTCTGTAGTGGATCTTGCAACCACTTGTTTGCGTGAAGACCACATGATGGGATTTGACCCCAAGTATGAACAGTAACCACTTGTGGATCTCCTATCATCTCTAGAAGAACCCCAATCTGCATCTGCATAAGATTCGATGGAGAGATGTGTGGCTGGTTAGATCAAGAGACCATAACTTGGAGTCCCACACAGGTAACGAAGGACACATTTAACTCCTTGCTAATGCACTTCAAGTGGGTTCTGCATGTATATTGAGCCAATCTATTTACAACGAATAAGATATCTGGTCTGGTCAAACAAATATATTGTAGAGCACCAAGGACACTACGGTAGATTTTAGGATCTGCATAGGTTGGACTTTCTACCAAGGCAAAGTTTGCATTTGTAGCCATCGGAGTTGCTTTAGCTTTTGCCATCAGCATGTTTGTTTTGGTCAGGAGTTCTGTAACATATTTTTTTTGTGACAAGTGAACACCAAGGCTGCTGCGGTGAAACTCTATTCCCAAAAACAATGAGAGTTCACCTAGATCCTTCATGAAAAATAAGAACTCATTTCAATAATGAGCTGTTTCAAAATCCCTTCATCGCTGCCTGTGAGTATGAGATCATCAACATAAACCAGTAAATAGATGGATTCATTCGGTTTAATCCTAGTAAACAAGCAAGCATCAAACTTAGTTTGTGTAAAACCCAGATTGCACAAGGTATCCTTGAGCTTAATAAACCAAGCTCTAGGAGCCTGTTTTAACCCATATAATGCCTTTTTCAACTTGCAAACTAAGGTTGGACTATCGGGTGTTGGAGAATTTTGCTCGAAGCCTAGGGGTTGCTGCATAAAAACCTCTTCAGTCAGGTCTCCATTCAGAAATGCATTATTAAAGTCAACTTGATGCAGCTTCCAGTTATTTGTGGCAACAAGAGTAACCAGTATTCTAATAGTTGATGGCTTTACTACTGGACTAAAAATATCATTGTAGTCTGAACCAGCTTCTTGAGAAAATCCCTTAGCAACTAATGTGGCTTTTCTTTTTGTAATGACACCCTCTACATTTGTCTTGTTTCTGAAAATCCATTTACATCCCACAATTTTTTGATTTGATGGCTGTGGAACTAGCTCCTAAGTATTAAATTTCAATAAAGCATTATACTCTTCTTCAGCTGCTGCTTTCCACTCAAAATACTTTAATGCTTCCTGAATAGTTTGAGGATAGAATGACTCAAAGGTTGCTGCCAAGTAAACTTTGGGTTTGAATATTCCAGCTTTGGATCTTGTTGTCATGGAATGGGTGTTTTGGTTAAGAGTAGGAATCTGTGGTAGTATACTGGAAGAGGTTTCTGGTGGAAATTCAGGAGAAGACTCAAGTATAGGATCAGTGAATATTGAAGTGGGAGATTGAGGAGAAGAAATAGTGGGTGGAGTTAAATGAGTAGGTGGAGTTAGATGAGATTGAAACTCAACGGGTTGTGAAACTGATTTGGTAGGTAAAGGTGTAAAGGAAGAGGATGAAGTGTTTGTGGAGGAGGGTAACTTTCGAATATTAAATTGAGTCTGACTGGGAAATGTAAACTCATCAAATCTTATATGACGAGAAATGTATAACCTTCCAGTTTGTGGGTCCAGACACTTGTAGCCTCTATGTTGGGAGCTGTAACCAAGAAAGATGCAGGGAGCTGAACGAAATGCTAACTTATTAGTCTGATAGGGTCGCAACCATGGATAACACAAGCAGCCAAAGACTCTTAGGAGTGAATAATCTGGTTTCTGCTCATATAATTTTTGATAAGGAGTAAGACTATCAAGAGGTTGTGACGGTAATCTGTTCATTAAGAACACAGTAGCAGTGAAAGCATGGGGCCAGTAGTATAATGGCAAGGAGGCCTGGGCTAGCAAGGTTAGCCCTGTTTCAACAATTTGTCTGTGCCGTCTCTCAACCAATCCATTTTTTTCAGACATGTGTGGGCAGGAAAGTCTGTGCTCAATACCAGAGTCAGCTAAAAAAATTTTGAATGCCAAAAATTCACCCCCATTGTCAAACTGAAATTGCTGTATCTTTGTTTGAAATCGAACTTCAACCTTTGACTTGAAATTTTTAAAAGCTTGTAAAGCCTCTGACTTGTACTTAAGTAAATATATCCAGACAAATCTACTACAGGAGTCAACAAATGCAATATAATATGCATAGCCAGAAGATGCAATAGGAGCAGGGCCCCACAGATCTGCCATAACTATTTGAAATGGTTTTTTATAGATTGTAGCAAAGGGTACAAAAGGTAGTTTATGACTTTTCCCCTTTTGACACGCCTTACAGACAGAAAAAGACATATCCTTACGAACTACTACATTATTCAATTGTAAAAATTTTTTTTAGTAAGATCACTTGAAGGGTGACCAAGTCTACGGTGCCACAAAGTGAAATTGTTAACATGCATAAAGGCATTCGATTTAAGTACTGGGCAACTTTTTAGCGCGCACACACATATATACATACCTGACAAATTATATATGCTGGAGAGGAGCCAATGGCGTAGACCTATCCCTGCTGACATGCATTTTTCTTTTTCTTTTAGCCCAATCATTCGAGAGGATATGCATGCGTGCATGTCTATATATATAGGTTTATCCTTTCTTTCTTTTTTTGACCGAGGTTTATTTGTGTGGATATACAAGTCTAATCTTTTTTCTCCAGTCAAAGCAAAGCGCAACTTAATTAAATTCTAACATTGAGTTTTCACCAAAAAAAATAAATAAATAAATGCTTATAATAAACCAAGACTGAGACTGAGACTAAGCGCAACTTAATTGAGTAAGCTGTGCATAAACTAGGATTGAGACATATATTCACAAATCATGCTTATAATAAAAATTAATTTTTAATTTCAAATTTCATATTTTGGCATACCTGATTTTACGGGTGCTAAATTAAATGGAAAACTCTACAAATTGTAATATACTATGTTCTATAATAATAGTTATATAATATTATTTGATTTCATCTCCTGCAGTGATAATAGAGGATATTGTACCTTGACCAGCTCTGCTGCCCTCGCCTTCTTGCTGAATATCTACGCAGAAATGCCCAGTGGTTGTGGTTGATAGTATTTTAATATCTTCCACCCAAAAGTGATCAAAGAAATGGGAAAATGTAAGCTTCTTCAAATAATAATGCAGAAAAAAACTAGAAGCACAAGTAAATTACATAAATAGTATTAATTTATTACCGCCACCTCTTGTTTTCTATGAAACTTGAAGTCAAAGATGATATCTTTCGATTAATTGAGGGTTAATTACATAAATAGTATTTTTGGAATTTTTTTGCCAACCTTATTTTTGGAAATATACGTCATAAACGCTTCACCAAATTTTCAAAGAGCCTAATGATGGACCATGAGAAATTTTAGAAGATATCTTATGTTATTATTGGATGTAATGTAGTTATAATAAATACTGTTATTATGCTCACACAATGACAATAACAATGAATTATCAGAAGACAACACTACTTGTAAATATATGTAGGCTAGAGTTGTCGTCCCCTACAAGTGATTAAGAAGATAGAGTTTGGAAAATTTTGAAGCAATCATCTTGCGAAATGACAAATGCAAGAGTGAAAATTAACTAAATCATCTTTTGTTGTTAGAACTAACCCCCTATCGAATGAAGAGAATGAGCAGCAGATGATCGTGATGTTGGAGGGGAGAACGGGTCCCAGTTGTTGAAATGTGCTATTGATAACTACCCTTCTCTGTTTTGTACATAGATAACAGGGAAAATTTGAATCTCTTCATTTGGAACGCTAGAGGGGCAGGAAGTAAAGGATTTGGGCAACTGTTGTTGGACTTGCGTCATCGGTATGATATTGGCTTTCTCGCTATCCTGGAACCTAGACTGAGCAGTGATAGAGCGAGGAGGCTGGCAAGACTTGTGGGGTTTGAGAATTGGGATGTAGTGGAGATGGTGGGTTTTAGTGGAAGCATTTGGGTTTTTGGGAAAACCGAAGTCAACTTTCAGGTCACCAGGAAAAATGATCAAGTCTTGCATGGCATTTTTAACGCAGGTCTACGTACAGCTTAGGAGATCTTGATAGTTTACGGGAGTCGAAGAAGGTCTTTATGGTAGTACCTTGCGACCATAGCAGATTCAGGGGTGACCAATTGGTATGTATGCGGTGATTTCAACGCCATCTTGAGGAATGAGGAGCGCGTATCGGACTCAAGGTACCCATGTCTTGCAGACAAGCTATTTCAGAAATGGGTCACGGACTATGCACTAACGGACCTAAACTTTCATGGTCCAAGATTCACATGGTCGAGAGGGAGATGCCGCAATAGATTAGACAGGGTTGTAGTGAATACTAAGTAGTTTAAGAGGTTCCCACATGCGACAGTTACACACCTATCTTGTTTCAAATCAGATCACACGCCTCTGCTACTTTGTTTACTCAGCAATAGGGAGGTGGTAAGGATAGACTGCCCTTTCAAGTTTTTCGTGTCGTGGGTAACGCATGAGGGGTTTCATGACCTTGTCAAAAACTCCTGGGTGCCGTCGAGAGGTTGGGAGGACAACGTAAGAGTGTTTTCTGAAAATGCAAAGGCTTGTAATTTAGACGTATTTGGGAATATCAACAAGAAGAAGAGGCTTCTCCTACGAAAGATGGAAGCTGTTAGCAAAAGGGTCACTGTCACGATGCATAAGCCAGAACTTGAGACGGAAAGAGACAGATTATGGGCAGAGTTTGAAGAGGTTCTGATCCAAGAAGAAATTATGTGGCTACAAAGGTCTTGGTGCAGTTAGTACAATGAGGGAGACAAGAACACCCGCTATTTCCACTCTATGGTAAAATGTAGAAGAAGAAGAAACAACATCGAAGCCTTAAAAAATGACAACAGGGAGTGGGTTTATGACCAAGAGGTAATTATGCAAATGGGTTTCGATTTCTACAAGAAGCTGTTTCACGATGACGGTATCACTGTGAATATTAACTTTGGCAAGACCTTCCCGCCTCTTGAAGAGACGATCCTAAACAACATATCCAAGGAGGTAAGCTCGCTGGAAGTTAAGCAAGCCCTAGTCTCTATGGGCCCCCTGAAAGCTCCGGGGCCGGATGGTCTCAACCCACTCTTCTTCTAATCACAGTGGAACATTGTAGGAGCCTCGGTAATTGACATGGTCTACTGCCTACTGACTAATCTTGAAGAGATTAACAGAATAAACAGCACCAATATCGTATTGATCCCCAAAATCGATCATCCAGAATCAATAAGGGACTTGAGATTGATTAGCTTGTGCAATGTAATTTGTAAGATCTTGACGAAGGTTATATCGAATAGACTTAAAAGAATCATGCCACATGTGATTGATCCCAACCAGTGCAGTTTTATGCCGGGGTATCAAGGGGTGGATAATATCATAGTTGCACAGGAGATATTTCACACTATGAGGAATAAAAAGGGAAAGAGAGGCATTATGGCGATTAAAATTGATCTAAAGAAGGCCTATGACCGAGTCCTATGGTCTTTTATCTTCGAATGCTCAAGGGAGCTCCAACTACCTCACAATATAATTAGCGTGGTTGAAGCTTGTGTTAAGACTGCAGAATTACAGCTCATTTGGAACAACAAGCAGGGTGAGAAGATTATTCCGTCTAGAGGGCTTTGACAGGGAGACTCGATGTCCCCATTTCTCTTTGTTCTTGCTATGGAAAAGTTGGCGCACCTCATTCAAAATGAAGTGAATGAGGAGAACTGGAGACCCTTTAGGCTCAAGAAAAATGGTACGGCGGTTTCACATTTGTTTTTCTCCGATGACTTGATTCTTTTTACAGAAGCGTCCATGGATCAAGCTGGGCTAATAAAGGCATGTTTGGAAGACTTTTGCAGTGCCTCAGGAGAGAAAGTAAATAATGCCAAATCACGCATCCTCTTCTCAAACAACATCAATTTTAACCGTGTGCAAGAGATTAGCAATTTCTTGGGTTTCACTTAGACTAACGATCTGGGGAGTGCAATTACACCACAAAAGGGTGACTAAGACCACGTACCAGAGTATCTTAGATAAGATGCTCACTTAACGAGTTGGAAGGCCAAAACTTTATTTTTGGCAGCCCGCAATACCCTGGTGGCCTCAACGCTATCCACTATTCCTACGTACGTAATGCAATCTGCACCATTACCTTCTGTAATCTGTTTGGACATTGATAAGAGATATCGCCGGTTTCTATGGGGAGCAGTGACGAGAAGAAGAAGTCCCATCTAGTCTCTTGGAACAAAGTTTGCATGCAGAAAGAGGAAGATGGTTTGGGCCTTCGACAAGCTAAAATTCAAAACGAGGCGTGTATGATGAAATTAGGATGGGCAATGATCAAACAAAGGGATTCTCTTTGGGTTAGGCTTATGAGGGAGAAATATCAGTGTGGAAATGATTTACTACCCACGATAAATTTACGACGAGGGGGTTCTCAGGCATGGAAGGGCATCAAGAGTATGTGGGAGGAAGTCAGGGCGTGTTTGGAATGGAAGCTAGGGAATGGTCGGTCCGTTGGATTTTGGAAAGATAGGTGGCTCCCGAAGCATGGCAGGCTCCTTGACTAGGCAACTTCTATAATCCCTGAAGGATTGGTAGATATGAGTGTCTCGAATGCCTTGACGGAGGCAGGGGATTGGCGGAGAGATTGTTTTACTTCGTATCTGCCGGAGGTGATCGTCTGAGAGATAGTAGACACTGCTATAAGTGCAAATACAGAAGACTATCCTACGTGAAATTTATGTTAGAATCAATCTCACCCAAGAGGGGGGTGAATTGGGTGAGTTACAAAAAATTTCGAAATTAAAACGAGACAGTATTGAAAACAGAGAGTCAGAGTCAGGAGAGATTTCACCGCAGAGGGAAGACACAAGATTTATACTGGTTCGGTCTTAACTACTTGACCTACGTCCAGTCCTCAAAACACCTCTGAGTATTTCACTATCTTCCAAGATTGACAGGGCTCTTGGTGCCTCGGTACAATAATTGAATCGCTCAATCACTCCCCCTTACTCCCGTAAGGATACAAGCCCTCTCAAGAGTCCACACTCTTGAGTATCACTCAATAGTAATTAATGAAGAGTAGTTATCGACTCTCTTACAGAGTGAAATTAATGATGAACACTGACGCTCAGTAGTATTGAGGAAAACAGAGTATTGAATGCTAGACTTAATAATCACAGATGGTAGTTCCGGTATTCAATCCCTTCATTAATGCTTCTTCGCGCCTTTTATAGTTGAGATCGTTAAGTAGCCGTTAGACGAAAGAGCTTCTAGCCGTTGTGACTCCGTTTGTGTGTTTCGCCAGTTTCAACGGTTCCGCCATTAATGCGTCTGAGCTTCTGACACTGTAGGTTGTAGCCTACGTAATCCCGTTGAAGAGCCATTGTATTCTTTCTTAGTAATCTGCATATTTTAAAACTTTAAACAACAAGGAGTCTTACGGTGTAGGCTTTAATTAAGAACAAGAAGAAAAACAAATTTATCATTCAATGATTTTGGACGAAATGATTTGTCTGTAAAAAGAACAGAAAGACATTCTGGGTATGCTTGATCGAAGTGGTGATCGATTACTTGTTGATCGATCAGGTTATCGATAAATAGAGTGAAAGCTTTTCGAATTAGTTCAACAAAATTATCGATCAAGTGTTGGATCATTGACTTTAAGAATTATCATAGTAATCAGAAATCGTTCCATGATCGAACAAGTGATCGAACACTTGTTGATCGAACAGATTATCGATATTTCAAATGTTATTGAAATGAAACTTCAGTTATTGATGATCGAACAAATTATCGATAAATAGATGAAGGATAATGTTATCGATAAACAATGAGTAAGAATATGTTCAGCGAAAAACACAGTCTATTTGGAATGATCGAACAGGTGATCGATCAATGAATATTCGATCAAGTGATCGATAAAGTGAAAAAAGAAATTTAATCCTATAAGGTAAAGAAACTGATTATCGATCACGTTTTGTGAAAACATGAGTTTCAGGAAATCGGATGATCGATCATTTTATCGATAAGTCAATGATCGATTAGATGATCGAAAAGATGGTTTAACATAAGTTAATGCGAAGATAGCAATCCTGAGACTCTTTATCGATCATGTTAGGTGAAAAGATATTATGCAGACAAGTTAAATTATCAATGATATTATCGATAATTAGGTTGCAGAAAAACTAAATATGAGCAGATAAAACATTGATTATCGATCATGTGATCGATAAGGTTATCGATTCAGCAATTAAGATGACTACCTGCATTCAGAGAGTTAGAGTATAATGTTCGATCATGTGATCGATAAGCAAGTGATCGAACATATGATGGATAAATGATAACAGAATTAATGTGCAGAGCGAGTAGAGTGTGTTACCTCTTATCGAAGTCGTTATTGATAACTGATTTATCGATCATGTGATCGATAAATGTACTTCAGATTTGGCTCTCTTATCTGTTACTTGTTTGTTTAACTGATGTTATCGATCAAGTGATCGATAATTAACTGTAACCTTATGTGATTTCCATGTTAGCAATAATCGATTATCTTATCGATTAACAACTTATCGGATTGCACTTCGATCAAAATACTTACTATGAAACTGATTTATACCTGAACAGTTATCTGAAATCTTAGCGATAAACATTTGATCGATCAAATGATCGATCAACATACTTAACCCAATTATTCTAACTTTGTTATCATCAAAACTATAATCCTAACAATTTATCCCCGTCAGGAGTTTTCACCACTAGATCGGCATATAATAGTCTTCGTGAACATGGGGATCCATCTCGCACAAGCCATTAGAGGTCAATTTGGAAATTGACTACCCCGCAACGGTGCAAGACTTTTCTGTGGCTCTGTTCACAGAATAGACTACTTACGAACGAAGCTCGTTTCCTCCGGGGCTTTACCGCTTCTGCAGATTGCTTATGGTGTCCGAAAAGGGTAGAGAGCTGCCTGCATGTTCTTCATGACTATAGGGCTGCTAGAGAAGTATGGGGCAGATCGGTTATAAGTCATATGACAGCTAAGTTTTTCTCGATTCAGGATGTGAAGAAGTGGATCGAATGGAACCTTAGACAGACCTCACAGTGAGATGGTGTGCGATGGAAGGAATGGTTTGCACTTACGTGTAGGCAGCTCTGGTTAACTAGGAACTCCAAAATCTTCGACCATAAGGAGATCAAGTCGGGGGAAGTGCTTGCCAAGGTAAAGGAGTGTGCAAGTTGGAGGTTGGGTGTGAGCTTGACGCCCTCAAGAGTTGGGATAGACACGAATAGATGGCAGCCTCCTGAGAGAGGGTATGTTAAAATGAATGTAGATGGTGCCTATTCATTAGGGTCAGAGATGCAAGCTTGTGGAGGGATTTTACGAAATTGGGTAGGTGAGCCCTTAGGCGGCTTCCTCTGCAATATAGGCAAAGGAGACAGCTTTGGTGCAGAAGCGTGGGCCATTCTGTGGGGGCTGAAGCATGTTTGGGACTCTGGACACCGTCTTGTTATCGTAGAATCTGACTGTTTGGAGATGGTAGAGGTCTTAAACAACCGAACTGAGGTGGAAGGAGAACACGAAGTCCTGTTCAGAGAAATTACAAACGTCTTGGGTCGTGAGTGGGACATACACATCAACTGGTACAGCAGAGAGGCTAATGCTGCTGTAGATCGGTTAGCGAAAGAAGGTCTTAGTATAGCCCCTAGAAATCATGGGTTCTCTACTATTCCTTCGTTTATTTCAGAATGTGTTTCTGCTGAGGCTCTGAACTACACTAGACAGTGAGCTTAGTCTGTTACTACTTACCAAAAAAACAAAGGAGTTTTTAATTTTTAGTCAAAGAACTTGCACATTCCTAAATACATATAAATATGGACTTAGAGTGCCCCAAAAAACTATACCTAAAACTCTTGGCAAATTTATTGTTTACACTTTCCAACATGTTCTATACATAGTCGATTTTCCTTGATCCGTAGTTTGAGTCACCTCACCCCCTTTGGTTTTTAGTACAGGGCATTTTCTAGAAGCAATTTTTTATTCTCAGTATAAATCATCAACTATATAACTCATTAATAGCTACTTTTCAATTTCACCCTTGTTATTAATTAAGGTTTAGTATTAATAAGCTCATTGAACTCTATATTTCTCTATCTATATTATTTAATCTAAGTTGGAGGGAAAATTTTAAAAAAATTAATTTAAGAGAAATTTATAGCTTTAACTGTCATTAATTAGTATGTAAATTAGTTGAAAATGCCTTCTAATAAGAATTAACGGGAGTACTACCCCACCAGAATGAGAAAAGTGGTTGACTTGTCAAATTTAAAAATAAAATATTTTTTGCAACTTTGCACATATTTAAGAGCACAAAGAAACGCTACATGATACTTCAACTCCTCTTCTAATAAATTGTAATAGGGAGGGGTAATACCTATTTTTTTTTAAAAAAAATTCATTAATGATCCACCAAGTGACTTATATTGTGGATTGAGAATTTCTTTCAAAAAGCTTTCTTTATTTAATTAGGAAGGCAGAAGTAAGAGAGGAAGGGAGAGACGGATTTGGAATTAGCGTGTGTGTGTGTAAACTAAATTATATCAGAGGTTGTTTCATCTTCAACATCTTTACAGTCATCATCATAATCCGTCATTATGGCTAGTGAGTACTTTAAAAGAGCAAACAACATGTATAGAAAATTGTAGGGAGAACAGAGAGTGGAAAGTAATCATATGCACTAACAGTGATAGGCCCATCACTTCAAGAACGGAAGTTGACTTTTGTGAAGAGAATGAGGAAGAGAGAGTGCAATATTCTCAATTGTTGAGTTCCGATCTGCGTCTTCAGCAAAGAGCAGCTCCGTGCATTGTTGGAGCAAATGCAATGCAATATCTATTTATGTATCAAAATCATATAGTATAAAGAGACGAGGGGGAAAAAATGAAAATGAAACATATATTGTGCTTTGCGAATGAAATTATATATCTAAAAGTTATGTTACCAAATTCTCCATTTCTCAAACAGGTTTCTCCGAAACTCAGGACCCATAAAAGATTCGTTTTCTGGTTTGAAGACTTGCAAAGGAGTGACAGAATAGATATAACGTCCCAATTTGTTGTGGCCACCAAAAAAAGCCAAGGTAACAGGAATCAGCCAAGGCCGTTGAGCTGGAATTGTAAGTAAATTGCTACTTTTGTTTATCATGCATTTTGCAATTGGGATGGATCCCGTATTTGTGGCAATTATGGCAAGTGGAGCATTGAAACATCCTACCTTTAACCTCTCAGAATACGCATTCGTAAGCATTATGGTTTAAGCAGGTCAAAATACAAGCCCGTGGATAAAAATTTCAACATAACTACTCGGATTACTATTCACTGTTTAAATTTAGATTTCAGGTCCAATTTTAAAAAATCATAACTAATTGCTTTTCCATTTGTCTATTTCGTCCTTTTTCGCTAACAGAGAAATCACTACTCCTTTTCCTTTGCTTACAAACACTATGAGAACTTGGAGTTTGCCATCTCCTGCATCCCTCTTGTCGGCTACCGTTAGGTGTGGGTGTGGTGGTTATCAGTGGTGTGGTGGGTGCGAGTGCATGGAGGTTACAACGCTGTGTGTGGTTGCCGCCATCTTGCTGCCATTGCTAGTAAATCAGAAAGGTCTTTCTTTCCTTTCCTTTCCTTCTTCATCTTTTTCTTCCCTATTCTTCCTCATCTCTTTTCCTTCTTCATCAGATTCAGTTCTGAGATCTTGCTCTTTATGAATTTTAGAAGACTCTGGGTAGGTTTTAGTGTTTGGTTGATTGCTAACCAACTCTAAACATAACAATGGCTTAGCATGAATTGTTCGATTTGAATGAAAAAATTCAAGAAAGGAGGAAA
Organism: Neltuma alba; assembly: GCF_004799145.2. Lineage (NCBI taxonomy): Eukaryota > Viridiplantae > Streptophyta > Magnoliopsida > Fabales > Fabaceae > Neltuma > Neltuma alba. The sequence goes on from NW_021637242.1 coordinate 106,752, forward strand.
AGGATGAGATGAGAGGTTTCAAAGGTGGGATTTTTTTTATTCTTTTTAAGTTCTCATATTTTTCATCTTCCAAGGTCTACTTGCTGCTCACTCTCCCTAACTAATGTCTCTCAGGTATGTTTGACTTGAGAGCATCGGCCTGGGTTTGCTTGACACTATCATCAACTCAAGATGTCTTCTTTCTAGAACAGATGGTTTAGAGAATTAAAAAAGAGGTATAAGAAATTACTTTGTTAGTTTATGTATTTATTTATTTTTAGGTTATATGTTATTTGATTAATGATTCTTTTTGTATCGATATTATACGTACGCATATATCTGTGCGTGCATTGTTTTTTTTGTGAAAATAATATATATATGTACATGTATATGTTGATTATTGATATTGGTATAAATGCATTAGCAAGTGAAGGTATTGACCTCCAGGATAAATATATGTACTACTGCCTGATTCTCATGAACATAGAGATCTTAAATTGTTTCCTAGAGGTAGATATGTGATGTGAAATGATAATGTATTTGATTGATAATAATATATTAGCTGATTGGTTGTATGTTTGGCAAAGCAGGGTAAGGTCCTGTTTTTCTCATTAGAATCACTACATCATCTACATATCTTCATCTTTGTGTTGGCTCTTGTACATGACATATTTTGTGTCACCACACTGCTGCTTGGAGGCGCAATTACGTATCCATAATTTGGGCAAATATGATACTGTCTTGCAATAATTCATTTTCAAGGACCTTGTAACAATTCTGCAGAATGTTTGTTGTTTTATTTTTCATACTTCCTTTATTGTGTTCCACATCTGTTATACATATTGGTTAGTCTTTTATTATCTACTTGTGTTCATATCTAGCACTGTGGATGTTATAAAAAAAATTTTAATCCTTTTTGTAAGTATAAGTTTGAGGCTATCATTTTTCTTCACTGGACTGCTAAAGATATTGAGTATGGTATTGGGTAATATCGGCAAGGCAATGTGTTAATGAGTTTCGTGCAAGCAAAAGATTTGTCCCATAGATTTTTATTCAAAGTTGATGTTAACCAAACCCCGTAGGTTTATCCTCAATTGAGGCTAAGGTAACTATCAAAACTCAATGGTACTTACCCACTGGTTCAAATGTTGAACTAGGCAGCTGAAGAGAAGGAAGAAAGTGTACGTACAAAGCGAAACACAAGATGGTCCTTGGAGGAGAAAGAAGAGGAAGGGGTGGTTCTGGTTCGTTTTAGACTGGGGGGCTTACTGTGCTGAAACCTTTCACAGAAGGACAGGGCAGGCCGCCAGCCAAACCAACAAGATATCACTATTCGCATACTTCCAGTTAAATGCACCAACCCCTTCTCACTCACATTTTTTATCTTCTGTGTGGGGACTCCAAAATAATCCTGTAACTGATTATAAAGTTTGAAGCACATGACACCGCCAATATCCATGGAAGGATAAAATTTGCTTATCATACGACACATTATGGTATTTGTAATCAATATTCTATTTGAAATGCAGCATCAGGCAGACATGTAAATTAGATTCTTGTGACATTTGCTCATATATTCTTTACATTTAAATTTATGAAATATAAGTCTCTCAGAATTTGCTTGCTAATAAACTATAGCATTATGAAATAGGTGGGATAGTTGTCTTATAAGAATTATGCAAATCATTAAGCCGTGGTAGTCATCAGTTTACGAGAGGTTCATACACGTGGAGAGGTGCAGGAATTTGTTTGCATTCATATTATTTATCCTAATTCAACGATTTTAGTGGGCTTTTTTTTCTCAATAAATCTACCTAATAATTAATGGGTAAATTCATTATATGTTAAATTCATGTATTTTCTGTTTCACAATTATTATTTTGTAGAAGTTGATCCAGTATGAAAGAAGAACTATCTAAGTTTATTAGTTTCTCTTTTTCCCCCCCAAAGTTTAGGGGTTGTCCTCAATAAAGTGGTGTTTCAGATTTGCTGAATAGGTACCAGCCTTGGGAAGACAAAAGACATGACATTCACAAAGGTAGGAAATCGGCACACACTTATCTTGCAGGATATGCATAACTGAAAAAATTTGCTGCGATATGAGTTATTGGTCAAAGTAATTTACTCTCCATATTTTTGTGGTAAATCTATAGGGTTTCCTGTTTATATGACATATAACTCTGTTTTTATGGACTTGCCTAATAAGAAGGTTGACTGAGTTTCTTAAAAGAGGATTAACTTTGAAAATACAAAAGTTCTGATACTTTCAAGGGTAGAAAATCAATACAGACTTAGCTTCTAGAATTTGTTTAGCTGTAAAAACTTCTGTGATGTGTTGGAGGTCAAGGTGTATGGCTCTGGCCGTTTTTGTGGTAGATCTTTTGGGTTTCTTATTAAAATGTCATGCAATGCTAACATTAGAATGTCCAAAGCTTTTTCTAGTGTCTATTTTTGTACTCAAAACCTTAGTTTCTTCCATAGGCTCTTCTATTGTTCACTTACTAACCATATGGACTTTGTATTTTAATCGTCTTTTTATTATATAATTGTCTTTTTATCCAAAACAAAGCTATATTTGTTAGTATAGAACTCTTAATTACTTAATAGTACTTCCGAATCGTTAAAAGGCATTCCAACTATTTTAATCTATAATTAAACTAGCTATCAGTCTAAATTGAGTGCCAGCCTAATGTGACTATATATATGGGGCCAATAGGCATATGTATTTTTATTCTCCAAGCAAATCAAGTTATTCAATGTGCCTAAATACTTACTCAATTCTAACGATTATTCAATTAAAGGTCTGATCTAAATTCCCTATGCCTAGCTAGGCTCCTTTAGAATATCAAGATCAGTCCCAATTAGATTTCTCATCTTTCAGGATAATCAAGCGCACAATTGAATCAACAAACATAACATTAAAGCAGCTAAAGATTAAAATTATCATCCACTAATTCATAATCAAACTATAATAATCCAAATTTAAGGTTTAGTTATAATATTTGAACATTCTCGTGAACAAATATAGAGCAAAGCTGTTCACACCGCAAGTGCACAAGTCATCACAAGTAATAAAGTGATGAGTAGAGTATCATTCCCATGAGGATTTGGTTCCAAAACCCGGTCAAGTACTGATTATTACACTATTGCCTAATTTGAGTGACAGAAATATATCAAGAGTGAAGAAAAACTACTTTTAAAAATAAAAAATTAATAAAAACAAATGATTCTTGGACTTCAAGGATAAATTGGGATCTAGGATTACTTATCCCCTTTGTATTTAGTAACATTCAATTCACCTCCTCTCATAAAAGCTTTGAATGAAAATATGTGTTAGTCTAGGATTCAAAATATACTTGTAAAAGCTTTCTCAAGTCAAGAACAAGTGTTTATTTTTATTAATTGCTCAATCTCTTGTTACAATTAATAAAACCCAATTTTAAGCTCTAATCCTAAGGTGACTATGTAAGGTTAGCAAGTATATCTCTATCTCACCAACAAAACCATCCATTCAACAAGCAAACTTTAAGGTCTTAAAGGGTGTTTGGATATAACCAAATCATGGTTTGGAGAATAGCTTCTGGAGAGAATAGATTTTTTGAAGAATAGATTTTGTGAAAAAGTGATTCTGAGAAGTGAAAGTGTTTGGATAGTTGTTACCAGAAGCACTTTTTACATGTACAAATTACCAAAAAAACCATAAGTTAATATCATAATTACAGAAAAATATATTTTATGATATATTTTAATTTGAAGGAATAAAATTGTTAATAATATATTTTTTATTAACATAATTAATAATACATAAGATAATATAATTAATAAATAATTAATATGTATATATATTTATAAGATATAGGATTAAATATATTTATAAAAAAATATGTTTATAAAAAAAAACAACAAGATACATATCCTATAGGCTCTCACACTCTCCCTTTTTTTTCCAAAAGCAAAAAAATTTTGCTTTTCCCAAAACCATGGTTTTAGAGCCAAAACCATGGTTTTGGTTTTTTAAGGGTGTTTGGGTGATTTTTTCCCAAACTATGGTTTAGGTGCCCAAACCATGGTTTGGGTTATCACCCAAACACCCCCTTATACAATTTTACCTAAGTTCTACACTTAAGCCAGCCTTCTCAAGCATCACTCAAATGAACAGAACATCTAAATGGTGATCAAACACTTAGAAACATTAAGCAAGGGATAAAATAAACACATATATATCATTAATCACAAAATGAGAGGAGGAATCAAGAGTTAATTTATACAAGGGTTTAAAATAATACTCGAATCAAAGCTTTAGCCACACATATTCAGAACTCCCATGAGAAAATACATATATTTAACACAAACATTGAACAAGAGGAAGGAAAAGGAGAATGGAGAAGAAGAACCAAGATGTGAAGCCAAAATCTCTTCCAATCTTTAAATCCCAACTCAATCTTTACCAAAATCCTTGCCCTGGCACACCAAAGAGCTCCCAAGATAGCCCCAACAATCCAGAATGCCTAGCTGTTGCTTTTCTCCTTCCATTTGACCTTAACAGCGCATCAGTAATTGAAACGCACACAACAGTGGATTTTCTTCATTCACTGTGGATTGGCCATGGTGAATCGATAGTGAATAGCCATAAATTTCACCCCTCTGAAGCTGCATTTTCAGTTCGTTTGTTGTAGCTATGGCTATGGTGAACCAACAGCAAATGTACTGGAAAATGAGAGTTTTCTGCATTAGGCTTCAAAGCTCTTCTATGCTTCCTTCCAGCTAATCTACTCTTCAAGGGTGTTCTACACAGCCTGAAAGCACTAGTCTCCATCCTCCTACTTAAAGGAGAAATGTGTAAGTTCTAAACAACTCCAAATAATCACAATTATCTCAAGATTGTTCCAAAAAGCTAAACTAAACACATTTTTCTTAATGGCTCTATTTTGATGCACAATTTAACTCTCAAAACAGGAAGTTAAGAAGAAAAATGTGATAAACATATATGAATTTCTTAGAATTAACAAAAGCAAGCTTGAAATCATATAAAAATATCCAATTTTACTTGATGACTCCCCAAAATACCCAAATATACCTCAAATCTAACAAAAAATGACGAGTCATCAATAATCTAATAAATCCTAATATAATGGATAAATATCTTTTTTTTTAATAATCCTACTACTTAACCCTAGATATCTAATTAAACCCAGAAAACACTTAAGTTAATTAGGTCCATTATGTCCAGTTAGCCACTGAGATTATTCCACCTGTGTTAGCATTACACATCATTACTTAACCTATGAAACCATCGTTTATTTGTAACAGGTCGGGTTCCAATTATCATCAAGCAGACCTTCCTTAGAGGGATTCAGTTTGATAGTCATCTTGCTGTGTGCACCGTTTTCTATAGATGCAACCATACCAGCAAAGCAGAAAGGCCTCTTATCAGTTCTTTCCCTTTTCTTATAAGCCTCCTTTGAACTTTTCTCCTTCGACTAAAATCATTTTTTTTTCTTTTTTGCCTTCCTCCCGTCCACCGTTTTCATCCACTCGTTGCAAATTTACATAACCAACTTCCAATGCAGCTCCAAACTCAGCACTCTCTCTCTTAGTATATTGTATTTCTTTTTATTTTTTTTGGTTGGTTACAGCATGTTGTATTTCCTTTGATTAGGCTACCCTCTTATAAGAAAGCACAATTTTTTCACATTTGCTTCTTCCTCTCTGCATCTTTCTGCACAAGTCTGATTCTTCCTCTCTTCTTTCTCACTCTTCTCTTCTGCTGCTTCGTGTTAGCACCTTTCATTGGCTTCTCTTTCAATGTGCTCCATTTGTGCAAGCTTCTCGTCTCACGCAATCCTCTGATTTCTTTCTTTCAGTTTTTCCCCCTTTTTCTTACTTCATTCTTTTCCTTCCAATCTATGTACCACTCTAAATTTCGTTGACCTTTCTTTTCGATTTTCAAAGGGGATTGACCTCCAGAATTATACTTGCTCCACTTACTGACACTATAGAGTTCTTGGATTTTGCCTTTGCGTTTACTCATACGACTTGCCAACTATATCGAACTGAATAGTGAATCCTTCCAAGGAAGGATTTCTGGGTTTTGATTGACGGTGATTGGAACCCGAGCCGTTACAAATAAACGGTTGTTTCACAGGTTAAGTGATGATGTGAAACACTAATACAGGTGGCATAATCTCAGTGGCAAATTGGGCATAATGGACCTAATTAATTTGACCTAAATTTTCTCCATTAAAACCTACTCAACCATTATTCCCATATTTCTTGCATTAATTAATTCTCACTTGATTTATCTGTGTCCTTTCTCTTAATTATGCATCTGATTTGTGTGTGTATGTTTGCGTACGTATCAATCAATATATATGTGCGCGCGCGCGCGCATATATTAATGTATGCGTGCATGCTGGTTGTTGACACAAGAATTGGTGATTACAGAGATGAGGAGAGGGGGGAGAGTTAGAGGAATTAGAGATGGGTACTCCGTACAAGTATTTATCTGAGGACAAGTGGTATGATGCAAAAGCATTCATTGAACGCCATCCTAGGGTCTTGGACGTAGAATTTGCAACTTCAATACGCGAAACACCTCTTCATGTAGCGGCAAAGTTTGGGCATCAGAACATAGTAAAGTAGTTAGTGAAATTAGTTCCAAAAGACTATCTTGAAGTACGTGATGCTTGTGATTGTACTCTGTTTGCAGTAGCTGCATCATGTAGCGGAGTCATCCCAATTGCAAGCTTCTTGCGCAAAGAAAATAGCAAAGCACTTAAAATTCCATTAGGAGACTATGAATGGAACATTCCTGTCACAATGGCTTTTCATGTTGGCCTCAACCAAATGGGACGTCATCTCTATTTTGCCATTGGTGATGATTTGCAAGTCTTCAAAGAAAACCACATTGTGGGTCCTTTGTTCCCCAGAACCTGTTTCATGGCTGAAGAACTTGGTAAAATAACTTCTTGATAATTATATTAACAAAGCATAATATATGTTTCATTTTCATTTCTTTCCCTGTCTGTTCATTTATGTTGTTATCTTTGACATTCCATCTCATGCTATGTGATTATGATATATGAATAGGTATTGCTTTGGATTTGCTCCAACGATGTAGAGAGCTGATTTTTGCTGCTGATAATCTATACTCAACAATTGAGCACATTGCATTCTACCTTTCGGATTCTCTCAACAAATGTCAACTTCGGTTCTGGAAGCAATGGGTTTATCACTGTTAGTGCATACCACGACTATTAACTGTCTATTTTTTTATTCCTACAATTTCTACATGTTGCTTTTTAATTATATAAGCCAAAGTACTGAATTACGATGATGAGAGTAATGATATTTAAGTTGAACTTGTTTTAACTCCACCTGTATATAATCTCATTTTCGTCACGATATAGTAATGGAAAGAGCTTAAAACTGAAGTGAAAAAATAAGAGAATGAAATTCACATTTCATTAACGCTAACAGATATAGATATATGTCATGAAATCATAATATGTAAACTTATTTGATTGTGCATGATTGTGTATGTTTTAGTTTAGTGGGATGAAATAAACAGAATAATCTCAGAAAAACAGAATAGCTTCACACAAATTACTTGTCCTTCTAGGTATTGATTTTATCACTTTTACTATTTTAAGAAGCTAATGTTTCTCTATTTCTTTGATCACTTTCTGGGTGGAAGATATCAAAATACCACCAGCCACGGTCACTAATCAAATCCGTGTAGACATGCAATCAGAAGACGAGATGAGTAGCTGGGCCGAAGGTATTATATTCTCTGTCGGTTGATTGGAAGACGAAATCTAATAATATAGCAAATCTAATACAACATAGATATTAAAAGACGTGAAGAAAATTTTATTTTATGTAGAAAAATTATTCTGCAATTCTTTATAATTTACTTTAATTTTAAATCGATCAGGTCTCTGTAGTTTTGTTTTTTTGGAATTAAGCTCTTATAGTTTAATCCAGTAGGGGCGTTCATCCTTAAATGTGAAAATTATTAATTTTAATTTCAGATTTGATTTAAAATAGAGGAAAACGGACTTGTGGATTAAATTTTCCCTTTATTTATCATACATGAAAGTGAGTTATGTCAAAATATAAAATTTGAGAATGAAAATCAATTTGGGCAGAGTGATGCTGACCTTCTTTTTTTTTTTTTTTTTGGGACTGAGATGCTGATCTTGATTTATGCATAAGATGCCAAATGTTGACATTTTAGTTGAACCTAACTTTGATGCAATGCAAGAAAAGGATAGACGCATATGCATATATGTGTGTGCAATCTTTTTGAATGATTGCACTGACAGAATTCCATCTCAATATATAGGACTAAATCTACTACAGCGGCTCATCTCCTTCATTTATAATTTGCTTGGTATGCATGCTCAAAATTTCCCCAAAACTTAAATTAGTTACTTTTAAGATTTTTGTTCTCATGATTAAACTTGACCAATATTAAGTTATATTTGAGTTACCAATTCTTCAGGGATGAAGGAAATACATAAGCTCAAGTTGCAACATACACGGGCAACTGAAATTCTAGAGCTGGCTTGTAACAATCTGACACTTTTGAATGAAGACAAAAAGCGTATGATTGGAAAAGCACTGTTGGCGGCTGCTATATCAGGGAATGTTGAGTTTTGTAAGAAGATATCAATAGCAAACCCGGAATTAATCTCAATGGTCACTTTTTCCCAACAAAAGGAGAATGCCTTCTTCAGTGCCGTTAAATATCGTCAAGCTGAGATTTTTAACCTCCTCCGTGGGATTCGCTTTAAGAATGTGGTAGCAACAACGTTACTTGAGAATTACAATAACTTGTTGCACACAGCAGCAAACTTGGCTCCTCCTTCCCAACTTTACTGCATCCCTGGTGCCACTTTGCGAATGCAAAGGAATGGTAGTGGTTTAAGGTTAGAAGTCAAATTAAATGCTTTTTTGTGTGCATGTGTGAGGGAGATTAACATATAAATTAAAATCATTAAATCATGCAGCTCCCACCTCTTTGGACCTAATGGTTAGCAGGTGAGGGATTAAATTCAACAAGAAATGAGAGATTAATTCCATTATTCCATATGTGACAAATATTTTAAGATACAATCTGTCAGCACTTTTATGCTACTTCTTTCCTTTTTTAAATATAGGCAGTAGAGAGTATGGTGAATCTTGGAATTAAGCGTCGTCATAACAAAGACAAGTTGACTCCTCTGGACTATTTCAAAGAAAACCATAAAGAACTCAGGAACAATGGCGAGAAATGGATGAAAGATACTGCAACTTCTTGCTCAATTGTTGGTGCTCTAATTGTCACCATTATGTTTGCTGTAGCTTTTACTGTTCCTGGTGGAAATGATCAAACATCTGGGCACCCAATATTTTTGAAGGAAACGTGGTTCAGAGTTTTCTTAATTTCAGATACGGTGTCCTTTTTGCTTCAGCTTCTTCTGTGCTTATATTTTTAGGAATTCTTACGTCACGTTATGCAGAAGATGACTTCCTTTACTCCTTACCTGGAAAATTGATCATAGGCCTCATTGCACTTTTTCTCTCAGTTGCAACTATGTTGATAGCCTTTTCCTCAGCAATAATCATCATGTCGCAACAGAACTCATCACCTTTTTGGGCTTTTCTTCCTGTTCTTACGCTTGCTATCGTGCCATAACTATCTTTGTTTTATTACAGTTCCCTCTTCTTGTTGAAATAATTTATTTTACTTATTGGTCCAGGCATCTTCCGGAAGGTGGAGAAGTGGCCATGAAATGTGTGCGCTTTATATCTGAGTACTTTATGTATTTTCTGTTGAATAAGAAATTCTTGATCCCCTCGATTGTAAAGCACCTGGTTTTATTTTTAGCTTAAGTAAGGGAATAAGTTGGTGATGTGTGTGTATCATCAACCTTTGCACATTCAGAACATAAACATGTTGATGTCTGATTATGCCAAATTAATTAATTTTAAAGTAGTGTATGCTTTTTGGTTTGCTTCATCCCAAATCTCCATTTTCTCAAAGACTCCAAGAATCGTGCTTTTGGAAATATGATGATGCATGCGCCTACTATAATTTGAATAACCCAAATAAAGTTGAACAATTTAAATTTAAATTAATAAAAAGTTTGGTAGTCTAATTTTATTCATGAGAAACTTTTCATCGATAACAAGAAATTTCAGTAAGCACAAAGTTATTTTTTTAATCCTATTTATAAGTCATCTCATTAAATTTTTAACATGAATGTACTATTTTATCCATAACTTATTATAGTATAAATAGTTATTTCTTTAAATAGTATTTATATTAAATGGGGATAAAATTAAGAAGTTGTTATGTTTTAATGGTGACTTAATACAGTTCAAGAAATATTTTTTGGGATGAAATGTGTATTTTAATTTCTGAATCTGCAAGAATTGGTGATTACAGTGCATGAGGGGAGCGAGGTAAAAGATTTAGATATGGGTATTGTGTTTAAGTTTACATCATGGTAGGGCACTTTATGATTGTGTAATAGTTCTTTACGTTCAGACATAAAATGGGGGCTTAGAGGAGATGGAAAAACTATTTTCGTTTAAAAAAATTATTAATTAAAGATAATTTATCAATATAATTCTACCCTGAGAAGTCCTTACTAGACATCCTGGATTATGCCAAATGGACGGATTATATTCTCGAGAATAGGGAACTAAAATTTGGGCTTGTTTGGTGTGCATGATTTCCACTTTCAAGGATGGAACCATGCGACTCTAGTCTCCTCACTTGTTGATCTCCAGATCTCATAAAAGCTTAGATAGATTGAGTCTTCTTATTGTCTGTGATGACAAAGTTTTCATAGCTGGCAAACCAAGCATCTCTTGAAACGAAACCTTATCATTTCGATTAAAAACTACTAAGATATCAAAATACCTCAGATCTTTTTCAAATTATTTTAATTTCTTATTTTAATCTTATATAATTAAAATATATGCACATAAATATGTTAAGGCTAGACTCGAGCTTTATACCTCATTAAGTGTAGCGGTTGGCGGTCGCACCAGATCAATTTGTTGATGAGTTACTGCGGTTTAGGGGTGGAAATCAAATTGAAATCTAATCTGTTGAGTAACTTTTTGTTGAAATTTTGCTGAAATAATTAGTTATTAAATAATTAAGAAAAGTCAGACATTCCGAAAATAATAGGAAAAAAATTAGTCAAAGGACGCGATTTTCTATCAAATATGTTCATGTGACAGTATTTTGTTGTTAGAATCGGGTAACAAAGACTACAAATTTAGGACATTGGGAATATTTGTGATTGTATGACCGACCTAAAAGCACAACGTTCCTGTGAAAACCTGCTATGCGTACGAACACATGAAGCTTGAAAAAGGCCATGAAAACGGACCCTACTGCAGATTCAACAATGAGCTCCTAACGTTGTTCACCTCATCTCTATACCTCGCAGCTTTGTTAGCCTCTCTCTTTGCCTCTAACACCACAAGAAGTCTTGGTCCTACAACCTCCATGTTTCTTGGAGGCTTGTTCTTCCTTGTGGGTGCCTTTTGAATGGCTTTGCAGTAAATGTGGCCATGCTCATCATTAGCCGTCTGTCACTTGGCTTTCGTGTGGGTTACTGTAATCAAGTAAGCGACTCACAGTGATATTATTATTTTTCTAAAGGATCGATCGAGTGCACAAATATGCATATAATTGCCCAAACCAACTCAAGTTTTGCATCTGCAATCGGCACGGGAGATGCGGTTAAGGAATCATAACTATGACTTGCCAAGCGCACTGTAATCACCATTTACAAACAAAGGACCATTTTTTGAGTAAATTTATGCAGGCAAGTCTCTTGTTAAATAGTCTCCTTTTCCATTAATGAAGTGCGTGACACGAACTATAACATTAGGAGTTGTTATATTTTTGAGAGAGTTGGTGTCCCTAATTATTATAAGACCCTCTATAAAGTTATTTCTATGAATAATTAAAGGATGTTTCCACATACACCCCAAATGAATTATTAAAATTTCATGACCCTCTTTCTTTGAAAAATTTAAATGCATTTGAAATTCAATTCACGTATAGATAAACCTCTTGGCATGATTAGCTACCGGGACAGGGACTTGATCATCATCTGCAATCAACCTTAGCTCTTTGTTTATAGGAGCTTTTAACCAAAGCTTTTTGTTTATAATGTCACCTTAAAAAACAAAGCTTTTTGTTCGTAATGTCCCCTTAAAAAAAAAAAAAGGTTTTTGTTTATAAATTACGTACCAATAATAATTGTAAAAGAAAAAAAATCATAATTGACTATGCATTTGTGTATTAATAAAGCATTTAATTTGTTACATCATAACGCAATCATGGAAGAGGAATTTTTGATATTGTGCTAGGACTTCAATTGTGCTTGAGGAGGTTAATTGCGATATAGTCAAATTAACCATAACTTTTATATTGAATTAATTAATTGAATGTTTTAATAAACAATATAAAATTTTATATTTTATTTCACTAATGATTTTAATATCTAAAAGTTGAATTTAAAAAAATCTCAACCATAACTTTTTTACTTGACTGAAATTTCTTATTATTGATAAAATAATGCTCATGAATATAATACAATTAAACTTTTTATTAATTAATTTTTTTGGAAATATTTTTTTAAAATTTAAATTTAAATTTCTCAACTTTATCTTGATTCAAACTATAATAGGCTCATGTGTCCTGTTACAGTCACAACATTATCAATGTTTATGTTCTAGATGTGCAAAGCCTGATGATACGCAAACGCAATAATTAGGCTAAAAATAAAACCATGTGCTTTATTTACATACAATAAAACCATGTTCTGCAATTTCTTATTCAATAGACAATACATAATGCAATGAGATGTGAAGTACGTACTTGCATAAATCTTAGTGAAGCAGAACCCAAATATTGAAAACAAGTTAGGCCTTAGAACAGTCAACAAGACTGTGGGTTTACTAGTTAAATTTTTTGAAGGACTTCTATCATTCTTTAAAATTATTCTTAATCATAATTATTATAAAGTACCATGGGCTCATTACATGTATTAGGCCCATGTTATGACTTTGGTTTGGGCCACCTGTAATTGAATCCCCAAGCATACAACCCATTTCATCATTTGATTTGTTCCCATTAAAAATAAATAATTCATCGATAAAGCGGAATGGTTAGTCCTTTACAATGTAGTGAACTAAGATTTGAATCTCACTTAAGAAAAGTACTTACATTTAGTACTCGACAGTGCCTCTAATAGGAGGATACCTGTTGTGACACCCCAAATTTTCTAACTCAGGAAAAACAGAAATAAGAAACTTTATTTAAAATTATTTAGTGCTTGAATAAATTGGGGGAAAATATGTAATATGAATTTTGAAGACTTAGAAATATTTTGGAAAATTTTATTCTCCAAAAAGTGGCTTAAATAATTTTAAAATTATTTTTAGAGCAAAAATGGGTTAGTTCCTTAGAAAATTCTAAGAAAAATACTTAGAGGTTTCTAACTAATCTGGAAATTTTAGGAAAATTATTTTAAGTGATGGAGAAGGAAATTGAGGCATAAAAGCCTTAAAATGATTAAGGATTAATTTCTGAAATTAAGGGTTGATTCTTAAAAAATCTAAGAAAGATAGTTGGGAATTGATTTTTGACCCAGAATTTTTATGGAAATTATTTAGGAGTCAAGGAAGCTATTGGATAAGGAAAATCCATATAAAATTGTGGATTAATTTTTGGGTTTATTTTACAATTACAGAAAGATAAAAAAAATAAAAAAGGGATGAAAGTGAAGACAAAAGTTTGTCGAAGGGTATAATGGTCATTTCGACCTCCCTAATTGATTAAACTGGCATCCTTCTTTCTTCTTCATTTTGCATCGAAAACCAGAGGAAAAATAGAGAGAGAGACGAGAGAACGGTGGAGAAGCAAAGAAGGAGAAAGTACCAATCGGAAGCGTAAAACTTGCATGCAATCTTGGTTTTTGAGCGAGGTGAGCCTCATGAGTCCCTTCCCGGTTTCATTTTCTTTATTGGGTGCTATTTTTGGGCGATTCCAGAGAGAGAATCTTGGTTACAGTGAGAGAAAGTGAGGGAAGGGAGAATCTAAGCTAGGATGTCGTGTTGAAGGATGACAATGGAGGGTGTAATGGTGGTTTTTGAGTTTCCATGTTTCTTTTTCCCTCTCTACCATGAGAATGTGAAACAGGGGGTGTGAGTTTGGGTCATGCGTCTCGGGTTACATGGTGCTATGAGAGAGAGGAGTCCGAAATTCATATATATTACTTTGCATGTGAGCTTTCTGCTCTTGTTCATAACTTCCGAAACAGGGGACAAGCAATCTAATATAAGGCTTGGAAATTTCTGAGTTTGAACTTCCAAGAGTTGGATTTCTGGAACTGCATGTGATAGTATATTTCATTTTTGTGTTGACCGAATCGAGAGTCCAATGAATCAAGAGAATGGCGTTGAGTTTTGGGTGTGAATGAAGAAGGAAATACAGTATATAAGTATGTCTTCGGGTTGCATGTTGACTGTTGTGTTTGGGTTTGATTTTCTGTGATTTTATTTTTCTTTCTTTCTTTCGGACTCCCTGTTTTGGTTTTGGAGCATCTTACTCCTCCTATTCTTAATATAAGACTCATTTAACTAATTTGATTAGATTAAAAAAGTTAGGTAAGTTAGTTAATTATAAGAAATGTGACACGTTTTTCCTAAAATAACATAATCATCTTTCTTAATACCCTTCTTCCTCTTCTACTTGATTATGGTTGTGAGAGTATCTATAGGGGTAATTTAGAGAAAATTGATAAATAAGATAAATAGGTCTTATATTTAGAACCAAAACCAACTCAATAATTGAGTCCTATATTAAGCATCGGAGGAATATTTTAATATAATGAATGGAAGATTATGATTTGGTTATTGATTCTAGTGTGAGATGTTGGGTGCGGTGGAGAAGAGACAATTTTGAAGTTAAAAGCTTTTGTTCTATTTTTGTGGAGTTTTGGGAATCATGCTGGAAAAGAGAAGGAAAGTTTAAATATTATGAATTAGAAGAATGGAGCATTAGATATGTGTGTGTATACACACTGTAAATACCCAATTTTTTCCGGACCCCACAAAAAATATTAAATGTAAATAAAATTAAAGAAAAGGAAAAATAATAATAATAAAAAATTAATATCCTCTTTGATTCTTTCTTGGAGGCTAAATTTGAGAAATCCACCATGTAGCAAATTAAAAAAAAATTAAATAAGAATATCCCTTATAATAAATGGCAATAAAATAAAAGATAACAATTAAAAGCTAATTTAGGAAATGTGAGGTGGACACATTAAGGAGGGAAATAAGAAAAATCAGAAAATAAAAATAAAAATTTCTTATTTAAGATGATTGACTCATCAATTTAGAAATATTTTTTGGGGTCATAATTGTGAAAATTTTAAAAAACGAAAATAAAAATAAAAAATGACAATTTGATGATGATTTTATGCTTAAATAGGAAGTTATATTATGATTCATAATTGTGAAAATTTTAAAAAACGAAAATTAAAATAAAAAATCACAATTTGATGATGATTTGGTGCTTAAATAGAAAGTTACATTATGAGTCATAATTAAGAAAAATTAAAAAACAAAAATTAGAGAAAAATTGGAAAACCCTAGGTGGAGCCTATATATGAAAGAGTAAGGGTTAGAGGAAGACACTCAGAATTTCCCGGTAAAAAATGAGGCAAGGTAGAGAATTTTTCTATCATCTTATTTCATGGCAATGAGTTGGGTTGAGGAAAGAGAGAGAAGGCCTAACTATAGAAAAGTCTTTTGTTCATCTTCTTCTTTCTTCTACCCAAGGAAAGCCTATGCTCTTATGATTGTTATCACATTTGTAAGCTTGAGCAGTGATGGCTAGAGGGTTGAATCCGACATGATCTTAGTTAATTCTCACTACTCCCATTCTTTTAGATTTTGTTCGAAGTATGTCCTTATCTATTTATCGCTGATATGTACTCACTTTGATATCTGCTTTCTTCTTTTTTTATTTTCTATTTTATTTCATTTATTCTATTTTTGGTTCATGTCTTTTTACTAATATGTGTATATAATATGTGTATATAGCTTTTTATTATTGACTTATTATATAATGTATTCATTTTTTAGCCAATTGATAAGTGGAGCATCAAGTATGAATTTTCATTCTTATCTATTATGTTTAACTTGAGCTTCATGTTGATATATTTTTTAGTGTTCTTTCTTTTTGTTTTCAAAAATGTTTTTTTTTAAATCTATACCGTGTAAGGTTTTCAGAACCTCAGCAAGTATCTAGTTTCATTGGTAAACCGTGTGAGACTATGGAAGTCTCCACAGGAATACTAATGTGGTTGTGCAAATTTTCCTCTTGACATAAAAAGAAAGAAAATAATTTTGGCACCATGTTTATAAATAAATAATAGAATAGAAAATCTTTTTAAAATATGCACATGTAATCCTAAAATGTTTTTTTAGAGCCATGTGAGATTTTTAAAACCTCTGCAGGCTCTAACGATTATTCTTCCACGTGAGGTTATTGGAATTTCTACAAGGAGGATAATCCAAAATTTCTTTCAAAAAATATTGTTTAAATAAAAATATGAAATTTTTTTCATATATTAAAAAAATACAAAAACACCAAAAAATACCTTTTTTAATTGAATAAATATTTTCTAAAAAATACCAAGTGACATGCATTCTTACCCCCGAACTACGTAGGCTTTGATCCCTCTAAAGGATACGTAGGCCTTAGGTTTTACGGGACGACTTTTAGGTTTCCAACATTAACTTTTTAAAATTTTAGTGGTGACTTCTCTTTCTTTCATTTTACGGGACGACAAGGATATGGGCGCGACACACACCTGAATCATTAAGTAGGTGTAGTTGATGGTGATGATTTTGAATTGAATCTTGTTGTTTTTGGGTGTTTATAGTTGATTTTGGTTTAATGGAAATCGAAGCAATATATATGGATATGCATAAGTTGATGTAAAAATAGAGTTACGAAGTATAGTTAAATCTAGAAATTCCACATTAAATATCTTAAGTTGCATAAGTGTCAATGGCTTGTATGAATTGAGTGCTAATTAATTTGCTAAGGATTAATGTTTAAACGTTATAAACATATTGTGAGTTTTGTGATAAATAGGAGAGAAATGCTCACTGTTTTGATGTCTTAGATGTTGGGAAATTATTATAAATGTTAAATTAAGTTTGAAGGAATTACAATGATGATTTGAGAAAGGTTTGGGGAATATAATTATGATATATGTGTACCTATATGTATGTGTATCTTTATGCCTTGTTATAGGTGTAAGTAGAGTAGAATATAATGAAATCTGGAAAATTCCCAGATTTGTGGTAAAAATGCTTAAAATTGAGTTTAATATTGGTATAGGATTGATGATGAAAGGATTTATACATAAGAGACAATAAAAAGGGAATGAAGTTGAGGTTCAAATTAGGAAGTGATGGTACTGCCCAAAATTTTTAAGAGTTAAATTATTCAAAGAGACATTATATATATATATATATATATATATATTGAGTTTGGGCGTGAAGCATATGGAGGGGAAAGAGGAGAAAGGAAATCAAGTAGGACTATAGGTTAGAACAGCCTTGGTGTATGATGATGGAATGTATTTTAGGTGCGACTAACTTGGGTTTTTGAGATCGGTATTAGGATAATTGAATCTGGAAAAGTACGTAATGGATATAACTATTTAAATTATGTTGAAAATTCAATAATGATTTGGGAAAAACTGAAAGTGAGCTTATGAATTTTAGAGTCATTTGTAGTCACTGTACTATATGTATATACATGCATCTACTTTTTTTTTTGCTACGACCAACCACTTGATGAAGTGGAGCCAGCTTGGTTTAGGGACACGATGTAGTCCTTAAATATACTAACTAAAATAATATTTTTTTTGATCAAGATGACTAGTTACTAAGTAAAGTAATTGTATGGGTTGAGATAATTAAGAAAGAAACCCTCCAAAATAAATAGTTCAAATAAGAAAAATTGTCAAGGATAACCAACTATAAAGTAAGGGTAGAGATTAAAAAAGATTTGGGATTTAAAGAGAATTATTTAATTTATGAATAATAATTGGATCAAGTATTAATTTACCCTTACGAATATGATAGGTTTTGATATATGTTCAAACCCACCAAGGAAATGAAAGAAGAAGAAATTTGTAAGGTTTGATTTGGAGGAAAGCAGACCAGGTAGTGGTTTTTTCCTATCTTACACTTGTATATAATTACTACATGCCTGTTTGTGTCATATTGTTCTTCTAAAGCATGAGAACATGTAATCCTTAATTCCTTGCATGGATTATTTAGTCGTGATCACATGTAGCTGATAGACAAGGGGCAGTATTTGCCAATTACTTGCGCATTATTTATTCAGCTTATCTATCTGTCTTTGTGCATAAATGCTTAATTGCATTAGCTTGCAAGGTTATGTTGCACTTTAACTTGTTTTGCATGCTTTATGTAATCTGTACATTTATTTGATGAAAATTACTACTACGAAAATTCTTTAGAATCTCACCCTCCCTTCCATGATATACAGCAAAAGTAAGCAGCTCTAAGGGAAAAGAGATTGTAAGAGAAAAAGGTAGGCAGTTGTGAAGAGCAGGAATGCCTGCGTTATTTTTGTACTTATATAGTGGCTTATTGTCACACCCTAATTTTTTTAGAGGTAACCAACAAGGAATATGAGAAATCTCACATTGCCAGGCCTTCTCTTTCATAGACAATTAACATTTACTGTAAATAAATCATACAATCAAAATAATAAACCATTTGTAGAAATTTCGACATAGTCTTCATAGTAAATCAGACTTCTCGAAAGTTCTACAATGGCCTACAAATTTAAAACAGTATTTGGAGCTCTACTCCCCAACACAAGTATATATATATAATTACATACCAATTTATCTCAAAAGATTAGGACCTAACTATAGATTTCGTGGAGCATATAATTATAAAATTAAAAACATAAGTGTACTCTTAGGTTTACATTAGTTAACAACTACTCAAAATAGATTCACAGGTTCTGGATTTTCACTGAGACTCTTCACTGCTCAGCTGGAGGGACAGGATCTGCGGTGCTATTTGAAGTCAAAAAATATCTACCGGTAAATAACATCCCATTATAATATTTAATAAAATATCAGGAACTAAATAAAATAAATTTAACTTTGACAGATAAATGGCAAGAATTTAAAATTTCTATAGTATACAATCCTAAATTAAAAGGTTAAGTATATACTTGAACTCATTAGACAATTAAATCAAATCAAACTTCACAACTTGATACATGAAAATGATATAAAACATTATTCTATTTATTATTATTATTGTTTTCTTCAAATCTTGTCTTTTCATAGGACCTTAACAGAACAGGATAACAAGCGCGGCCTGAACCCGTGAATACAAGCGTGGACACACAGTCCACGAGGGTGAGTAACAAATCAAGTGCAGCCAAAGCCACGAAACAAGCACGGGGACGATGCCCATGAATATCAAGTGAGCTCGAGATTTCTATGGCGCGCCAAGAACTAACAGTACTGCTGTTAGTATTATTGTTCAAATTCCAAGCACAAATATTTATTAATTACAGAATGCTGATTAACATATCACAAGTGGCAATTTATTCAACATCAGAAGCAAAAGTATTTCTCTAAACAATAAAACATTAAGACATTAAATAATTAAGATTGAAAAATGATAAAATTTAATTTAAATTACCTGGATAAACTATTTAGCAGCAAAAATGATCATTTAACTAGATTAATAACAAGTACTAGTAGTAAAAAAATTTCTCTTCTTTTTTTTTTTGTTTTAAACCATAATAATGGGATGCTATTCACTCACCTGACAAGTTCCCACAATAATACTTAAATTTAATCACGTCCATATTAGGAACTCTCCTCAATCCCCTAAAGTCCAAAAACAAAAATATTACTACTCAAGTCAAAATTTATATAAAAGTTTTCACAATAACTAGATAGATAAAACTTCAAGAACCATCTAAAATAAAAATTCTAACAACTATAGAACTCACTATTTTGACTCCCAAATTCTAATAGCTCTTATAGGATGGGCATTACACTTTTACATTTATCTCACAAGATTTACCGTATTGGGTGCCATTTTCAACATAACATCCTCATCCATTTAAACCCAACGCACAAGAGCAATTTAACTTGGTCCTTAAATGACAAATCACATTTTTACGTTGAACTCCAATTATTCCGTTACTTGAATACCATCAACATTGCAAGCATAAACTTCAACTACTCATGTTAGAGCCCACAATTCACCATTGTCATCAATCTTTCAATCCATCAAAGATCATGTAATCATTCAAACTCATCCACCGAACAAGCATCTTGGCTCAATAGACAAAGCATGACTTCTAAGCAAACCTTTTTCCCAAACATTTCTTCAAACACCTTGTATGCAGTAATAATTAAACAAGATGACCAAGCATATTAATCCACCGTTCCAACCTTAATAAACTTCATAACAGCCACAACAACCGAAAATTTTACAGCCTAGCACAATTATGAACATCAAATCCAAAACAGAGGAATAAAATGCAAATCCTTTACCGATAGCAGCAAACTAAGAATCTAACGGAGACGAAGATAAAGATGTCATCAACAGTCAGGCAAGAGTAAGAAAATACGAACTCCAAACCTTCTAACCACCAAAAATCGAACAGAGCAAGCAGGAAAGATGGCACAGCGAAGCTGGAAAACTCAAAACCGAAGCAAGGCAAAAGAATCACAATGTTGCGTCAGTGACGGCAACTCTAATGGCAAGGAACGGTGGGAGGAACGACGAACCAAAAGAGGCAGAGTGGAGGGTTAGGGTTTGAAGTTCATAAGTCATTCTTTCAGTCTCTCCTCTCTCTCACTGAACCGAAAGCATCGAAGGAAAAAAAATATATTGCAAGTCTCTGTTTTTTTTTTAAACATGGGTATATAAGAAATTTTCTTATAAAATCGAGCAAAATAAAATAAAATAAATTCTCCTTTAAACAGGTTGGGTTTCGAATCTGGAACCTCTGGCCTCTTTAGCAACCTCTATTACTAGCTATCTTCAAGTTCTATTTGGTACTCAAACTACAACAATTAATATAGGTATTAATTAATTAATTATGAAAATTTCAAAATTATTACACTTATTTTATTAGCGAAGTTAATTATACTGTTATATATAATCACAGCAAGTAAGCAACACTTGCTTTTTGCAGATACTCTCTTGTACTATTTATAAGGAGGTCTTTATTGAGTCGCGATCATAGGTAGGTACTGAGATGACTTTTGTATATATCTATATATATTCATTACTAACCTGTTATCCCTGGGGCTAGTGACCTGTTAGTTAATTAAGGCTTCAGGTTTTTTATTAAGCTGCATGAGAACAGGGTTGAATTGTAAATCACTCATTAGCTTTTCTAAAAGTTTAAATTATTTTAATGATGAATTCCAATATTAATTCTAAAAGTTTAAATTATTTTAACGATGAATTCCAATATTAATTTCAAGTTCAGCTCCTATATTGGGATTCTGGTTTCAAATGATTTATGTTATAAAAAAAATGAAAAAAAAATTCCTGTTTTCTTGGGATAGAAACCTGGCATTAGTGATTCATAGACAATAAAATGACCCTATTAGTATATAGAATGTTAGGTGTTGCACCAATGCCTACCTGGAAAAATTGATCCGCAAAGCCAAGTCATAAGCCAATTAATCTAATTAATTTGGCATAACCACATCAGTGTGTGTATATATATATGTGTGTGTGTGTTCCAAATATGCAAAGGTTGATACACACCTCCGACATAGGCTAAAAATATAAGCAGTTGGCTTATTACACGATTAAGATTCAAGAGGAGTAAAACATTTATTCAATAGGAAATCATACATATATGGTAAGATTTCACAGTTCATGGCCACTCTTCCACCTTCTTCTTGAAGATGCTTGGACCATAAGTAGAAAAAAGCACTTTAACAAGAAGAGGGAATTGTAATAATACAAAGACAGTTATCGGAACACTAGCCAGCATAGTAAGAGGAAGAGTAACCCATAAACGTGATGAGTTATCATGCAACATGATCATTATTGTTGCTGAAAAGGAAATCATCATAGTTGCAATAGACAAAAACAGTGTAGAAAGACCTATTATCAGTTTTGTAGGTAGTGAGTAAAGGAAGTCCTCTTCCGCGTAGCGTGAGGTGAGGATTCCTAAGAACACGAGCACAGAAGTAGTGGATGAAAACAAAGAAAGCGCATCTGAGATCAAGAAAACTTTAAATAACTTCTCTTTCATAAACATTGGGTACCCTGAATTCTGATTGTTCCCTCCAAGAACTGTTATAGCTGCGGCAAACATGATGGTAACAATTAGAATCCCAACAACTGAGCAAGAAGACGCTGTTTCCTTCATCCACTTTTCTCCTTGAGCCCTTAGCTCTTTGTGGTTTTCTTTGAAATATTCTAGAGGAATCAGCCCCTTCTTGTTTTGATGTAGCCTATATCCAGGATCCACCACACTCTCGACAGCCTATGTATATAGAAAATAAATAAATAAATAAGCAATAGATAAAAGACTCAAAGTAACAAAATAGAATTGATTTTTAAAGCAATTAATTTGTTTTACATAAGCTAACCCATTATTATTCTTGCATTATACAAGGAATTATCCAATGATATAAAATTAATTCACTTTTCTAGCTAGTTCACTATCAGCAAGTCTCATCAGATGTGTTTGTGAATTAAAAAAAATTAATCCAAAAAAAAAATCTTCTTCTTTAGTCAATTTTATTTGTTAAATTGCACTATATAATAATGAATCCTAATTATTAGCAAGGAAAAAAAGAGACCGAACTAGCCAATTCAATTGAAAAACCGGTGAGGTATTGCACTGGTCAAGAGTTGAATCGGTATTGAACTAGTCAAACCTAATTATTGTATTTTGTTATTTTTAATGAAATTATATTATTTTAATATGACCAGTTTGATTTCAAGTTGACTTCAATCTGACCAACTGACCCTTGAACCACTATCCCCGATCCAGTTTTTTGTTTCTTGATTATTAGTATCCAACAGATCATGTCATAAATTAAATAGGTCAGAACTACGTGATTTTATTATGATAGGAGAAAATCTAAATCCATAACCACAAGTGCGCGTGTGTTAATATGATTCATTTTCTTCTGCCTCTGGCATTGACAAACTCAATTATTTTTATATATTTTGGTATCTTTTATATGAGTTTTTTCAGCTTCATTAGTCCTTTTTTGCCTTAATTGATTTATTTTGTTTTATTTTGAATTATTATTTTATAGGGGCAAAATTGTCATATTTTGGTTTAATTGTGACTAATTGATTTTTGAGGACAATTAATACTACCTTATCCTTGAATTTTTGCTTGCAGGTTTTTGGAAGATTTTTAAAATAAAAAAAAAAAAAAAAAAAAAGAAAAAAAAATATAATAAAAGGGGGAGCAAAACGCTGCGTTTTGCTCCACCCCTAATATCCATTATTACCATCAGCTGGGAGAAGAAGAGCAGGGGGGCGAACAAGACAGAACGAAAAACACACGAAGACGCCGAAAAAGAAACGGAGAAGCGGGTGGCGGCGCTGAAATAGAGGCACACACACACGCAGACGGCGGCTGGGACAAACCAGGAAGAGCTGGGGCGGCTGGAAGAACGAAAACAGAGCAGAGCACGCCGAAGGAGACCCACAAGCTGGACGCCGAATGTAAAAACCCTGTTCATTAAACCTCAATACTTTTCATAAGACCACTACTATGGTAGAAAAGGAAAGTTGTTAAAACGAGCTACCATAGTAGAAGGAAAAATTCATATTTCTAGAAATTAACTTTCGAACTCGGGTCAACCCGATAGACGTTGCATGCAACTAAAATAACCCATTTACATCTACTGGGCCTCCGAGCCTCCGACCCGGGTAACACATACATCAAGACAGCCCATCCAAATAGGTTTTCCACCAAGTGAAACAAAGTTCCATAAAACCATAGCAATGGCCTCCGGCCAACAAAACGAGTAGATAATGTATTCTCCAATTTACAATAAGGCCGGGAATCAGAATATTTCAAGAAAACCCTAGCTGTGGCAATATACAACTATCCATACATAAATAAAGCTAGAGGCCTAAAGCTAACCAAGCTCAAGCCTCCGCGTCTCTTCCCGAAGGCACACGCCTAGAACCTTCACCTGAAAACATTGTAAACCACGGGGTGAGACAAAGTCCCAGTAACCAACCTTTCCAATACTAGGTACTACTAAATAGGTGCTCGTGAGGTGTCAAGTGGGGCAGTTCACAAATAATACATAATGATAGCCACAACCATTTATGCAAGTGAAATGATGCAATCCCATCAACCAAATCCCTCACTTTGGGGGATTTTCAGGAGCCGAACCCGGCCTATCCCTCACTATGGGGGACGTAAGGAGCCATAAAGGCCTATCCCTCACTCTGGGGGACGTAATGAGCCCAAAGGCCTATCCCTCACTATGGGGGACGTAAAGAGCCAACCATCATGCATTAATGGAGGCCTTACCACGTGGTAGTAACAGACAAAACTCTCACCAAATTCCCAATTAATGCATCATGCTCAAATCGTAATCAAGAGTAATGATCATTTCACAATTAACCTCATTCAGTGGCATATCTTTCACAATTCCACAATTTCATTCATCATAAGTCCAAACCCCACAAGACGGTTTTCCATTTTTATATACAACATATAGTTCGAACACAATTACTATTTGGAGCACAAAACACAAATCTACTCACGATACCACAGAAGCAAGTACTAAGGATTGGAAAGTGGTTACCTCTCGCCTGAGCAAGGAATAACAAATCGACGATGTGGCCCCGTGCACCACCAAGACTCACAACCGGTCTACACAAGCACACAAACACACAACCAACATATATTAGCTTTCAAACTAATAATGTGGCCAAAACAACACTTGGGGACACAAAATTCCTATCTCCCATCAAAACTCTACCCAACTCAAAGGGTATATCTATCAAAACAACACTCCAAAGTCCTCAAAGTCTATTAAAACATCAAGTCTCCTTCCAAGCATCAATTAGAGTTCAAACCTCAAGGACCCACTATAGGAATTCAACCTCCAACAACCCATTTGAGCAATTAAGGTCCCAACAACAAATCTAAACCGATTAAACATCCAATTTAACCCTCCTTAACATAACCCAATTCACAAAACTCAAAATCAATCTCTACATTATCATCCTCAATCCCAAAACATCCAATTCCATAAACCCTAACTCTAAAAATTCAAGATTCTTTAAATCCAAGGAAACTACACCGATTAAATACTTAAACTAACCCAATGCAATCAATTAAACTCAAAACAATCGGTCAAAAACCTCAGTTCCATCATAACTTAGAAAAACCTAGAGTTCCACTAAAAATCCTCAGAAATTCCATGAAAATTCAAGAAAGAAAGAAGATTAGAGGTTAAAATCACTTACTTGAGGTAATGGATCCTTAGAAATGTCTTTCCCAAGCCAAAAGTTCGAAACCCTAGCAGAGCTCTTCTCTCCTCCTCAGATTTTCTTATTTTTCGCACGCTGACTACTCCCGCGAATATATAGATTCGCGACCTTTCGCCGCGGCGAACTAATCCCGAGAGGGATTACTCGCCTGAAAAAACCGACTTCGCCGCGGCGAACTCCAAACTTCGCCGCGGCGAAAGCTTCCCGAGAGGAAACTCTCGCTCGCCCAGAAGAACTTCGCCGCGGCGTGCCCTTACCTTCGCCGCGGCGAAACCTTCCCGAAAGGGAAGCCTCGCTCACCAGAACAACTTCGCCGCGGCGTCCCCTAGACTTCGCCGCGGCCAAACCTTCCCGAGAAGACGCTCCCCTCTGAAAGTCCCGGTTCGCCGCGGCGAACATACCCTGAGAGGGGTATGTTCACCTATGCCTCCAACCAACCTCAAATCCAACCCAAACACCAAGATCAAGATTAAATCACTAATCTATCCTCAAAATCAACCCAAAAGAGGCTATTAAGACTCGGTAAAACTTAGGATGTTACACCGAACACACACGAAACAGGGGAGGCGAAGACGCAAGCGGCACCAGCGGAAAAACGAAGAGGCCGAACGGAAACACACACACGCGAGGCGGCGACCGACGAGCTGAGGCGGAGACGCACACACGCTGGGCGGCGACCGACGAGCTGAGGCGGAGACGCACGCTGAACGAGTGAGGCGGCTTCATCTTCTTCTTCTCCCGGGTGCAGCGAAACAGAGACGTGAACCATTCAGCGTGAACAGTGTTCTTCCATGACTGACCGTAGGAAAATACTGATTGTGGCAGCAAACTTGATGGCAAACCGTGGCTAAGATCCTCTGATTCTCCAATTCAACAATAATGGCAGGAGCTTGGATCTTTAAGGGGGAGTTCTAGTTACTTTAATTTCTTACTCAATAATTGTTTAACAATTCCTAGGTCTTAGGATAGTTTTTCTGATTGTTGGGATAACTGTATTGCTTAATCTGATTATATTTGGGGATTATTGTGACTGAATTATTGCTTAGTATTTGACATTGGGCTGTTCATAGTTTTAATCTCAATTATAATGTTTTGGTTATGACATTTGTATTGATTTTGGAATTAATATATTGTGATTCTCTAAGGTGGCTTAGAATTTTGGATCATACAGTCTCTTGCTAGCTTTAATTCTGTTATTTTGGATTTAAGAGTTCTAATTAAGCATTGGTTTTTAGCACCCTTAATCCCATTTTACTATTCTGGTTGCAGTTAGTAAGTTGGGATTTTAGGAAAATATTTTGTGGCAACTCGAGCTGGCTCGGTTGTTGGATCAAAAGCTTAATTATAATTCTTAATTCATTTTTTTTAACTCCCACATCTTTTAGAGTGATGATTGCCTGCGTTGTTGAATTGGAGGATTGATTTTTATCAGTGTTATTTGTGTGTCTCATTTTCATTCCTTTCATCTTCAGTTATTTCAATCATCTTTTATATAAAAGAAAATAACAAAAAAAAAGTATTTTAATTTCAATTTAATTCAAGGCATTTAGTTAGCAATTTTTCAAACTCAAATAAAAAATCCTTTTTATAGTTTAGGTTACTTGCATTTATTTACTAGGATTTAATTTCGTTTTCGGCTCCTCAAAGTGAATACGACCCAGATTGTGCACTATATTGCATTAATTCGGTTAATTTTTGGAGTAACCCCAAAGCGACAATTAAGGGAAGTTCAACTTCAAGTGGCGCCGTTGCCGGGGAGCCAAGAAATTGGTTCCCCAGTAATTAAGTGTCAAGTAGCCTTGATTGGGGTTCATTTGTTGAGCCTTTTTAGTTTTCATTTTTGTTAGTTTTTATTTAGTAATTTGCATTTATTTCTTTTGATTTTTCATAGCATTTCTTTCCTTTGCATAGAAAATTTTTCAAAAATACAACTAAATATCTTGATTTTTCATTCTCATACGCATACACTTGCATTGCATTGCATTCATCTGTTTTCTTTTGTTTAATTGCTTCTGGTTGATTGATTGTTTATGCCAAGAAAGGGTAGGTCTAAAACCCTAGTTCCTTCCAATCTTGAGCTTCAAAGTACTTTAAGGGAAGTTAGACAAGACCAAAGGGTAGAAAGGACTAGTGAGGTTGAACTAGACAATTTAACTGATCTAGATTTGGTGGTTGACTTGGGTGACATAATGGAAACAGTTAATAATCCTAATGGTAACAACAATGGTGGTAATGAGAGAGGGGGCAATGGACATAATGGGGAGCATGATAGAGTAGGAGAGAATAATGGAGATAACCCTAGAAGAAGAACCATTAGGGAAGCCACTACTTCTGATACAAATTATGATCCTTTTAATGTTGCATGCCCTAATGTTGATGTTAATTTTGAGATTAAAGGTCCACTGCTTAATTATTTGCCTAAATTTTATGGTTTGACAGGTGATGACCCATACAAACATCTGAAATCTCTCTCTATGGTATGTGCTAGCATGAAGCCGGTTGGGGCTAATCTGGATGAGGTTCTTTGGAAGGTATTCCACTTGTCTCTGGAGGGCAAAGCGCGAGAATGGTACATGAGCTTGCCTAGTTATATGGCAGATGCTTACCATAACTGGAACAACCTCAGAAAAGCATTCTTGGAGAAGTATTTCCCTGCTTCCCGGACTTCTACATTGAGAAAAGAGATCTACTCTGCAAAGCAAGATTATGATGAGTCACTTTATGACTACTGGAACCGTTTTCAAGACTTGCTTTCTAGATGTCCACACCATCAGATTCCAGATGAGCAGTTAGTCCAATACTTTTATGATGGACTTAAGACCCAAGATAAGGGGATGTTGGATGCTGCTTCTGGGGGTTCTCTTATTGATTTAACTGCTGAGGAGGCATGGGAACTTATCAAGAAAATGGCATTGAACCATCAACAGTATAGCATCAGGGAGTCTAAAATGTCAATGCAATGCATACTAATCCTTCTTCAGTCCACATTCCTCAATTGGACACATTCACTTCTCAAATTGCTGCTTTGACTACACAGTTGAATAAGCTTGCATCTCACACTCCCCCTACTGACACTCGGAATCCTAATTCCATGGAGATGACTGCACCTAGTTGTGAGCATTGTAACTCTGTTATGCACATCTCTGCTGCTTGCCCTCATAGATATGAGGAAGTTTCTGCCATGTATCAAGGAAGGGCCAATCAATCCAAGCAATGGAACCCATACTCAAACACATATAATGAAGGATGGAAAGCTCATCCAAATTTCCGATGGGGAGGAGGTTACAATAGGCAGGGTCAGGAGGGGTTTCAAGGGAATATGGTTCCTCAAGGGCAATCTTACTATGGAGGGTTACAAGGAGAATCTTCTAGAGCCATGTCTACCCCACAGCAATCACAGTCTAAGGATGATGAGCGGTTCTCTCGAATACTCAAGGGCATTGAGGCAATGACTGAGCACATATCTAAGTCTGAAGCCAAATCTGAAGCTAGATTTGCAGCCCTAGAGAATAGGATGGAGCAATGGGAAACTAGAACCTCTAATTTGACTTCTTATGTCACTAAGTTGTCAAATGGTGTGAGTGGACAACAAGCTAAGACTAGTGGTTCAATGCCTTCCAACACGGTGATAAATCCTAAATCTTTGAATGCAATTACATTGAGAAGCGGCAAGGAAATTGGTGCTAAGACAGTGCAATTCAAAGATGATGAAGATGGTGAAGAACCAGTTGACGAAGAGATAGAAGTTGAGTCTCCTCCTTCTAAAACCACTCAAGACATTCCCGTTCTAACCTTGAACCATTGCAGTTCTCTTTGCATCTGCAGTGCGGCACCGGAGATTCTGCTAAGGTAGGAATCAGGAGCTAACGAGGCTGCTGCATGCAGCAAGTTATTTGTTGTCTCTTCTGCTGCTGTTGCTGCTGCCATAATCTTAAAGCGAAAACCACGGAAGAGGCTGAAAACCGCAGCTTTACGACATTCAACAACAGTTCTGAAGAAAACAGGAAAGCTTGTGTGAACATTTGTAACTAGAGAGATTAACTCTGGATTTGCCTTTGTTACTCGCAAAACAAACTCAGCATTCTCTTGCTCAGCTGCAAAATTCAGTGCGGTTCTAATGACGTTCTTATTGTCGTCAGGCAAAAGCATCAGATTCTGACAAACTAGGTTTAGGATTTCAGCTGCTTGTGCATGCTGCAGCTTCATCTTATATATTTCCTTCATTCCTGCACCATTGGCAACCAAAATAGAACTATAATGTTAAAGGCATTCGATTTAAGTTCTGGAAACTTTTTGGCGCGCGCGCACACATATATACATACCTGACAAATTATATATGCTGAAGAGGAGCCAATGGCGCGGACCTATCCCTGTTGACATGCATTTTTCTTTTTCTTTCAGCCCAATCATTCGAGAGGATATGCATGCATGTCTATATATATAGGTTTATCCTTTCTTTCTTTATTTTTTTCCCCAGGATTATTTGTGTGGATATACAAGTCTAATATTTTTTTCTCGCGTCGAAGCTAGATGCAACTTAATTAAATGCGAACATTGAGTAACCTGTGCATAAATTAAGACTGAGACATCTCAATATTCACAAACTGAGCTTATAATAAAAATTAATTTTTAATTTCAAATTTCATATTTTGGCATACCTGATTTTATGCGAGCTAAATTAAATGAAAAAATTTAAAAATTATAATCTACTATGTTTAGTAATAATAGTTATATAATACTATTTGATTTCATCTTCTAAAGTGATAATAGAGGATATCGTACCTTGATGACCAGCTCTGCTGCCCTCGCCTTCTTGCTGAATATCTACGCAGAAATGCCCAGTGGTTGTTGTTGATGGTATTTTAATATCTTCCACACAAAAGTGATCAAAGAAATGGGAAAACATAAGCTTCCTCAAATAATGATGCAGAAAAAAACTAGAAGCACGAGTAAATTACACAAATAGTATTAATTAATTAACGCCACCTGTTGTTTTCTATGAAACTTGAAGTCCAAGATGATATCTTTCAATTAATTAGGGGTTAATTACATAAATAGTATTTTTGGAATTTTTTTGCCAACCTTATTTTTGGAAATATACGTCATAAACGCTTCACCAAATTTTCAAAGAGCCTAATAATGGATCATGAAAAATTTTAGAAGATATCTTATGTTATTATTTGATGTAGTGTAGTTACAATAAATACTGTTATTATGCTCACAATGGCAATAAAAATGAATTATCAGAAGACAACACTACTTGTCAATATATGTAGGCTAGAGTTGTCGTCCACTGTAAGTGATTAAGAAGATAGATTTTGGAAAATTTTGAAGCAATCATCTTGCGAAATGACAAATGCATGAGTGAAAATGAACTAAATTAAAGAATAGGCTTGGAAGAGATACAAAAGCAAAGGAGGATTCTTTTAATTTTTAGGCAGAGAACTTACACATTCCTAAATACATACAAATATGGATTTAGATTTCCCATAAAACTATACCTAAAACTCTTGGCAAATTTATTGTTTGCACTTTCCAGTTTCCAACATGTTCTATACATAGTGGATTTTCCTTTTACTCTGTTCGATCCGTAGTTTAAGTCACCTTACTCCCTTTGATTTTTAGTATAGGGCATCTTCTAGAAGCAATTTTTGATTCTCAATATAAGTCATCAACTATATCACTCATTAATCGCTACTTTTCAATTTCACCCTTATTGTTAATTAAGGTTTAGTACTAATAATAAGCTCACTGAACTTTGTGTTTTTCTTTCTACATTATTTAATTTAAGCTGGAGGGAAACTTGAAAAAAATTATTAATTTAAGAAAAATTTAATACTTTAACTGGCATTACTTAGTATGTGAGAATTAGTTGAAAATTCCCTATAACAAGAATCAGAGGGAGTATTACCTCACCAAAACAAGAAAAGTGGTTGGCTAGTCAAATTTAAAAATGAACTATTTTTTTGCAACTTTGTACATATTTAAGAGCACAGAGAAACACTATATGATACTTCAACTCCTCTTCTAATAAATTGTAATAGGGAGGGGTAATACCTATTTGAAAAAAAAATCATTAATGATCCACCGAGTGACCGTGGATTGAGAATTTCTTTCAAAAGGCTTTCTTTATTTAATTAGGAAGGCAGGAGTAACAGAGGAATGAGTGTGTGTAAATAAACTAAATTATACCAGAGTTTGTTTCATCTTCACCATTAATTTTTACCGTCATCGTCATAATTCGCCGTTATGGCTAGTAAGTACTTTAAAAGAGGAAACGACATATATCGAAAATTGTAGGGAGAACAGAGAGTGGAAAGTAATAATATACACTAACAGTGATAGGCCCATCGCTTCAAGAACGGAAGTTGACTTTTGTGAAGAGAATGAGGAAGAGAGAGTGCAATATTCGCAATTGTTGAGTTCCGATCTGCATCTTTAGCAAAAAGCAGCTCCGGGCATCGTTGGAGCAAATGCAAGGCAACATCTATTTATGTATCAAAATCATATAGTATAAAGAGGCGAGAGGGATAAAATGAAAATGAAACATATATTGTGCTTTGAGAATGAAATTATATATCTAAAAATTATGTTACCAAATTCTCCAATTCTCAAACAGGTTCGGAGAAACTCAGGACCCACAACAGAGTCGTCTTCTGGTTTGAGAACTTCCAAAGGAGTGACAGAATAGAGATAACGTCCCAATTTGTTGTGGCCACAAAACAAAGCCAAGGTAACAGGAATCTGCCAAGGCCGTTGAGCTGGAATTGCAAGTGCAGTTCTATTTTTGTGTATCATGCATATTGCAATTGGGATGGATCCCGTATGTGTGGCAGTTGTTGCAAGTGGAGTGTAGCCATAATAATCGAATATTTCAAGATATTCTGGTTTAACTAGTCTCACCAACTCTTCTACTATACCTACATGCCCGAACTTTGCAGCTATATGAAGAGGTGTTCCGCCTCTGGAAGCTCCAAAATCTACGTCCAATACCTTAGGATGGCGATCAATGACTGCTTTTGCTTCGAACCACTTGTCCTCAGACATGGCCTTGTTCAAAATAGCCATCTCTATTTCGTCTGCCGCCGTCATTGGAATCAACAACCAGCACATATGAATTAGAAATTTAAAATATATATTCATATGCATAATTAAGACATACTTTAATATTCTTCCGTACATAAAGAAGATACGCCGGAAGTTTTTAATAATATAGCCTTAACAAAATACCAATATCTAAATCTTGTACTTCTCTCCCCTCATCACTGTATGTAATCATCAATTCTTTCTGTTTGTAAAATTGAAATACACATTTCAGCGAAATAAACAAAGATTAATTGCGCTTACTTGTTTCTTCCTCCATGCGAACTTGTGATGGCAATGGCTTGTTACTTCTTTTTCAGCTCGCTCTCACACTTCACTGTACTCTTCACGCATTCTATCTATTTATAGCCTTTTCTTTTTCCTTACGTGTTCGTATGGTCTAAGATATGTTACCAAAAAGGGAAAAAAAAAAGAAAAAAGAAGAAGACAAATTTGACTTTTCCTTTAAAAAAGCACGTACATAATTAAATAATCACTAAGTGCGCTACATCTAAACAAACACTAATATATAGCCTTGAACACGATACCCAT
The DNA here is from genome assembly GCF_004799145.2 of Neltuma alba. Classification (NCBI taxonomy): domain Eukaryota; kingdom Viridiplantae; phylum Streptophyta; class Magnoliopsida; order Fabales; family Fabaceae; genus Neltuma; species Neltuma alba. The sequence goes on from NW_021637242.1 coordinate 139,986, forward strand.
GTCTAAATCTTGTACCTCTCACTCCTCATCACTGTAATCTCCAATTCTTGCAGTTTGAGAAATTTAAAATTTGCATTTCAGCGTAAGAAACAAAGACTGATTGCCCTTACCAAGGTGGCAATGGCTTGTTGCTTCTTGTTTTTCAGCTCGCTCTCACAACTCACTAACTCTTCGCACATTCTATATTTGTAGGCTTTTCGTTTATTCCTTGCGTGTTCGTATGGTTTCAGATATTAACGGGTACCAAGAAAAGGATCGTGATCTGTTGCCGAAAAGAAAAAAAAGAACAAGAAAACAAACTTGACCTTTTCTTTTGAAAAAAGCACACATTAAAAAAGATAGTGCTGTAGGGGAACAACTCAATTGTCTTAAGTACCATATAGTACCTTCTTTCGCAGTTGCCTCACAGTTCACTGACTCCTGACGCATTGCATATTTATAGCCATTGTCATCTTATTTCTTATGGTTTAAATTATTTAATACTATTCATTCAGTTTTTAATGTAAAAGCTACTTAACTACTAATTTGAAGATACTAAGAAAATTAGATAATTTAATTAATGATTACAAATTGACATGATTCTTTTTAAAATACACATGTATAGCAAATGTCTTGTATCTATTTGAATTTGATTGGTAATACCGCTGATGGCCCAGTATTAATCAATTAAGGTAATTTGAAAAAAAAAAAAGAGATAAAGTTTAAAATCATATATTTAGGATTAAAATCAATATTTAATTAATTAGCTTCTACACCTTAGATGAGAGCATTTAAAACTAAAACCAGCCGCTCTAACTAGCTTGACACGAGCGTATTATATGATTGGCGACTCGGGTCTATTCTTTCCCTGGAGGAATGAAAGCACCATATGCTTTTTAAGTTCCTTTAAATTGAATGGAATAGATCTGAAGCAGACAAGAAGCAAGGAATGGTTGGTTTTTTAAAAGAAGAAGAAGAAGAAGAAGGGAATGGAAACAAAAGGCAAAGGTGTTTACGAAATGGGGGAATGCTTGACGTGGCACAATCTGGAACGTTGGTGAAACAAATGGCTTGGATTTGAATTGAAAATTATCGATTCACTAAAATGTCACGTATCTTCTAGAGAAAATCTTACATATGGAACCTGAAAATTACCAAGTCTCAAATCAGAAATATTTCCTATACTTTAGTAGTTTTCTTACTACACTGGATTTGTAAATAACAGCACATATTTATAAGAATTTTTTTTTCCCATCTTGTTATGCAAATCTTGTTTTTAGTAATTTTTTTTTCTAAACTTATATGTCACGTTTGATTGTTTGTGCCTATTTGGATTTGTGCAAATCAAACTGAATATATGCCCTTGGTCAATACAATTATTTTTAATTGGGCGTAACTTATAATGACATAAAATTTTTATTATTTCAACCATTAATTAATAGGTATTAACATAATATTTTTAGCCGAAAGGGCAACAATGTATGTAATTATGTTAAAAAGAATTCTTGTTATTTCTCAAACTATATTAAACATGCTTTATAATCACTTTTACTTTTGAATAATACTATAAATAATTAAAAATTAAGGGTAGTAATAATCTCTATATTTTAAAATATTTTTGTTATGCGTTTTTTATATAATAAAAAAAGTATTGGTAATTTCATTTTATTTTCAGTTTTTATTCAATAAAAAATTAATGTATCCGATATTCATATTATACTAAGGCCGTATTTAATATAAATTAATTTTTAAATTTTCTTTTATTTTATTTGTGTGGGTTCAATCATGCTTCTGATATTTAAAAACAACTACATATAATTGTTGTTTTACCTCACATATAAAACAAATCTTTCAATGTTTTAAGAAAGTTCAAACTTTATTTTTCCCCTGACAACCTAAAATAGTTAGGTAAAATTAGAGCCAAACAGTTTTTGCCGGTTTTAATTTAAATATATGCACATAAATATGTTAAGTGTAACATCCTATTTTTAGAATTTAGTTCTGTTCTGGAGTATATAAAGGGTATATTATGAGTTAAGAAAAAAAGTGTATATTTTAAAACTTATTTTTATACATTAATGAAGTAAAAGAAAAAGCAAACGAATATCAAATGCAATATCTCGCTAGATTAATAACTGAAATATATGTTATTTTGTAGTGAAATTGTTAACATCGTTGTAGGTGAATAATAAATAGAAAACTGTTAAGATGGCAAAAGATTGATATTAATTTAAATATTGTTTATATCTAACAAAATTTTATTATTTAGGCACCTTTTAAAATAAAGTGACGCATTCAAATTTAGTATTATGGTGTATCTTTCAAAAACCTAAATCTGTTTTGGATATATGTGTGCGCGCGCGCGTGTATAAAATTGCGTGTTTGCAAGTATGTTAAGGAATATAGTAAATTATATTATATCAGATAAATAATAACTAAATTTTTTTAATATTTACAAAAGAATAAGATTAGTTAAGGTTATTGAAATTTGAAATATTATCTATACGTCATCAAGTTTTGATATTTGTTTAACTTTAAAAAAAAACATTTAGATCTAATATGTATATATATATATATATATATTAAGAACAGCTGGAGAAGTAAAACTAGAAATCTATTTTTTTTCCAGTCCCCCATCACTTGTGTGACTACCGCCTCTTTTCCTTCTTTTGCCTTTCTTCGTTTTCTTATCTATTCAGGGTTGCTTTTCCCCTCCATTAATAATGCCTAGTCACGTTGCTCTCTTATTCCATCTTTTCTCTAAATCATACACATGTATATTGGCCGCCTTTCTTATTTTATCAATCAAATATATATGATGTGCCCAGGATTATTACTCCCCTGTCAATTTTTCCCACTTCCCATTGTATTCGATCGACTATATATATTATACCCGCGTTCTTTTCTTATCGCCATCAAATACATGTTGTGCTACAAGCTATTTCTTCTGCATCAATTATGATGCCGTTGCCCTCAAAGTCTTTTAATCTTCGTATTCATCTACCATCTCCGTTAGCCAACGTTCCTTCTTCTCCACATCCATATAGATAGAGATATATATATATATATATATATATGTTGAACCTGTTCTAGCATCTCTGCCATGTTAGTCACACACAAGTATTAATAATTTAAGAGATGATTTAACATGTTCCTCACTATAAGACTCGCATTGAAGGTTTTGGTTTAATTCTTCGGTAACTATTATGAGATGAGGAGTAACAGGTAACTTTGGACATTGCTTTCGTATACATATGAAATGCATATATTCATTCTATGGTTGATTGCCTTGCTATTTAATTATATCAGACCAAGTAATACAAATGCATAAATGTGTGTGTATCCTGGAAATTTTCTAGTAAACGGAATTTTAATCTAATTTCATTTAGGAGCTATAATACGATGATGATGATGATGATGATGATAAAAGTAAAAATTTTTAACGGTCATAATAATTAAACTATAATAATACTATAATGATATATTCTATTAGCCTTAAATTTATCTATATAAATAAATAGACATACATATACACAGTTGTGTTGTGGAGGCTGTTAGATTAAAAGTTTGTGTGAACGATTTAAACTATGCATCGTAGTTTAATCTTTTCAAGTGTGCTTGTCTCTATATATCTTGATGTATCACGTAAATTTGTAAGTGGTTTACTCCTTTGCAAGCACACTTGTGTATGTGACATCTTACTATTTGAATTGGAACAGTTCTACGACACTACAATATAGAATGGCATTTTATTTACTCGTGTTGATATATCTGTCATTGCATTTGCATTCATGATGGGTTGAGATCAGCAGGAGTTTTGTGTATATGATAAATTTTTTTACCACATGCATGGCATACCACCACTTGTTGCACAGTGGATGACATACTTTAATTTTCTTCCGTACATAAAGAAGATACGCCGGAAGTTTTTAATAACACAGCCTTAACAAGATACCCTATCTAAAACTTATACTTCTCTCCCGCCACCACTGTATGTAATCATCAATTCTTTCAGTTTGTGAAATTAAAATACACTTTTCAACGAAATAAACAAAGATTAATTGCGCTTACTTGTTTCTTTCTCCATGTGAATTTGTGATGGCAATGGCTTGTTACTTCTTCTTTTTCAGCTCGCTCTCACACTTCACTGCCTCTTCACACATTCTATATATTTATAGCCTTTTCGTTTATTCCTTACGTGTTCGTATGGTTTAAGATATGTTACAAAAAGAAAAAGAAAGAAAAAGAAAAAGAAGCAAACTTGACTTTTCCTTTAAAAAAGCACGTACACATTAAAAAAAGATAGTGCTGTAGGGGAAAAATTAATTGTCTTAGGTATCATATAGTATCTTCTTTTGCAGTTGTCTCATAGTTCACTTACTCTGACGCATTGTATATTATAGCCGTTGTCGTATCATTTCTTATGGTTTAAATTATTTAATACTATTCATTAAGTTTTTAATGTAAAAGCTACTTAACTACTAATTTGAATATACTAAGAAAATTAGATAAATTAATTAATGATTACAAATTGACATGATTCTTTTTAAAATATACATGCATAGCAAATGTCTTCTATCTATTTGAATTTGATTGGTAATACTGCTGATGACCGAGTATTAATCAATTAAAGTAGTTTGAAAAAAAATAATAAATATGAGGAATGAAGTTTAAAATCATATATTTAGGATTAAAATCAATCTTTAATTAATTAGCTTCTACACCTTAGATGAGAGCATTTAAAACTAAAACAAGCCGCTTTAACTAGTTTTTACGCAAGACAGTATTATATAATTGGGGACTCGAGGCTATTCTTTCCCTGGAGGAATGAAAGCACCATATGCTTTCTAAGTTCCTTTAAATTGAATGGAATAGATCTGAAGCAGACAAGAAGCAAGGAATGGTTGTTTTAAAAAAGAAAAAAAGAAAAAGAAAAAAGAAAAAAAGAAAAAAGGAGAATAAGGGAATGGAAACAAAAGGCAAAGGTGTTTACGAAACGGGGGATGCTTGACGTGGCACAATCTCGGACGTTGGTGAAGCAAATGGCTTGGATTAGAATTGAAGATTATCAATTCACTAAAATGTCGCATATCTTCTGCAGAAAATCTTACATACGAAAACCTGAAAATTGCTAAATCTCAAATTAGAATTGTTTCCTATACTTTGATAGTTTTTTACTATACTTGATTTGTAAATAACATACATGTTTGTAAAAAAAAATTTTATAGAATTTTCCCCATCTTGTTATGCAAAATCTTGTTTTAGTAATTTTTGCACCAAAGTTCTAAACTTATACATCACGTTAAGTGTTTGTGCCTGTTTGGATTTGTGCAAATCAAACTGAATATATGCCCTTGTTCAATACAATTGCATAAACTTTTTATTATTTCAACCATTAATTAATACTCATCTGGTCCTATTTATAAGGCACTTCCAGCATGTTTCACACACAGGCCAAGAAAAACCTTAAACTTCATTAATTCCATTTAAAATTAATGACTTTCCAACTTTATCTCTATTTAATATAAATTATACCTCATATAAACAAAGTCAACGCAATAATAAATAAGGGGTCAATTGTACATCTATACAAAAAATTTCTCTCAGTGCCCTATAAATAG